>NC_090391.1:4319247-4619247 GCF_036365525.1 Heterodontus francisci
AGGGAGAGGGAAAGACAGACAGAGGGAGATGGAGATGGAGAGACAGAGAGAGAGAACGATTGGGAGAGACAGAGATTGGGGGAGACAGGGGTAGAGGGAGAGACCGAGACAAAGAGAGAGAGGTGAGAGACAGGGATTGGCAGAGAGAGGAATAGCGAAAGAAGGAAAGACCAAGAAAGAGCGAGGCAGAGCGAGAGAGATAGAGGGTGGGACAGAGGGAAGGATGAGTGAGGGACAGAGGGAGGGACAGAGAGAGGCGGGGAGAACGAGAGAGAGAAACAGGGCAAAGAGAGAGAGAGACAGAAAGAGAGTAAAGATGGAAACAGAGAGAGAGACAGAGATAGAGAGTGGGGAGACCACAGCAGCAACTTTAGGTCAGTTATTTTAACTTCGGTGTGGAAAACATCTAGAAAAAATAATTTGGATCAACATCAATAGTCATATGGACAAATGTGAGTTAATTAAGGAAAGGCAGCATGGATTTACAAAGGGAAAATCATGTTTAACTAACTGGCTGGTGTTTTTTTGAGGAGGTTACAGAGAGGGTTGATGAGGGCAATGTTGCTGATGTGGTGTACATGGATTTTCAAAAGGCGTTTGATACAGTGCCACACAACAGACTTGTGAGCAAACTTGTAGCTCATAGAATAAATACGACGGTAGCAACATGGATACGGAATTGGCTGAGTGACAGGAAACAAAGAGTAGTGATTAATGGATGTTTTTCAGGCTGGAGGAAGGTTTGTTCTGGAGTTCCCCAGAGGCCAGTGTTGGGACCCTTGAGTTTTTTGATATTTATTAATGACCGAGACCTTGGTGCACAGGGTACAATTTCAACGTTTGCAGATGATACGAAACTTGGAAGCATTGTGAACTGTGAGGAGGATAGTGACGAATTTCCAAAGGACATAGACAAGTTGGTGGAATGGGCAGGCAGGTGGCAGATGATGTTCGATGCATAGAAATGTGCAGTGATTCATTTTGGTAGGACTAACATGGAGAGACAATGTAGAAAAAGGGAACAATTCCAAAGGGGGAGCAGGAGCAGAGGGACCTCGGTGTGTACGTGATGAAGCCATTGAAAGTGGTCGGACAGGTTGAGAGAGCGGTTAATAAAGCGTACAGTATCCTGGGATTTATTAATAGGGGAACAGAGTGCAAGAGCAAGGAGGTTATGTTGACCTTGTATAAGATACTAGTTCGTCCTCAGCTGGAATATTGCGTCCATTTCTGAGTGCCGCACTTCAGTAAAGATGTGAGGACTTTGGAGAGAGTACAGAAGAGATTCACGAGAATGGTTCCAGGGATGAGGAATTTCAGTTATGAAGATAGATTTGAGAAGTTAGGACTGTTTTCCTTGGAGAAGAGGAGGCTGAGAGGTGATTTGATAGAGGTATACAAAATCATGAGGGATCTGGACAGAGTAGATAGAGAGACACTGTTCCCACTTGTGAAAGGATCGAGAATGCAATTAGTCAGATAGAAAATATTTGGTAAGAGAAGCAAAGGTAACACGGGGGAAAACTTTTTCATACAGTGAGTGGTTAAGGTTTGGAATGCACTGCCTGAGAACATAGTGGAAACAGGTTCAATTGAAGCATTCAAAAGGGAATTAGACAGTTATATGAAAAGGCAGAATGTGCTGGGGTATGGGGAGATGGAAGGGTAATGGAACTGAGTGAATTGCACTCTCTGAAAACCAGTGCAGACATGATGGCCCGAATGGCTTCATTAAGCAATGCAACAACTCTGAGACAGAGGCAGAGAAAGAGAGAGAGGGAGAGATAGAGAGAGAGAGAGAGGCAGAGGGAGAGAGCATGTTAGAGAGACCGGGAGGGTGAGACAGAAAGAGGGAGAGGCAGCGGCAAAGTGAGAGAGGGAGAGGCAGAGAGACAGACAGACAGAGGGAGATAGAGAGACAGAGAAATAGAGAGAGAGGGAGATACAGAGAGAGAGGGAGGGAGAGAGAATGACAGATTGGGAGGTAGAGAAGGAGAGACAGTGGGAAGGAGAGATGATCTGAGAGAAAAACAGAGTTATCTATCGAGAAAGAATAAGAGGGAAAGAGAGAGGCACAGTGGCGCAGTGGTTAGCACTGCAGCCTCACAGCTCCACCGACCCGGGTTCCATTCTGGGTACTGCCTGTGTGGAGTTTGCAAGTTCTCCCTGAGTCTGCGTGGGTTTCCTCCGGGTGCTCCGGTTTCCTCCCACAGCCAAAAGACTTGATAGGTAAATTATCCATTATACATTGTCCAGAGTATAGGTACGTGGTAGGGAAAATTAGGGACAGGTAGGAATGTAGGATTAGGATAAAAGGGTTAATTTCAGTGCTGTATCTCTAAATCAAAATATCAAAGAAATCAAACTGACAGAGACAGAAAGAGAGAAGCGGAGGCAGAGAAATGGAGAGGGAGAAAGAGACAGAAAGATTCTCATGGTAGAGATACTATAATAACAGACCCTCTCAGTGACTCTCCCTGTGGAGATATTACAATAACAGAAATATCAGTGACTCTCCCAGTGGAGATACTATAAAAACATAACCACTCAGTCACTATCCCTGTGGAGATACTATAATAAAAGACCCACTCGGTGACTCTCCCTGTGGAGAAACTACAACAACAGACCCACTCAGTGACGCTCCCTGTGGAGGTACTACAACGACAGACCCACTCAGAGACTCTCCCTGAGGAGATACTACAACAGCAGACCCAGTCACTGACTCTCCCTGCCTAGATTCTATAATAACAGACCAACTCAGTGGCACTCCCTGTGGAGATTCTCTAATAACCGACCCACTCAGTCACACTCCCAACGGAAATACTATAATAACAGACCAACTCAGAGACTCTCCCTCAGGCGATACGACGACAACAGACCAAATCAGTGACTCTCTCTGTGGATATACTCTCATAACAGACTAATTCAGAGACTCTCCTTGTGGAGATACTATAGTAACAGACATACTGAGTGACTCTCCTTGTGGAGATACTAGAACAGACCCACTCAGTGACTCTCCCTTTGGAGATACCAGAAAAACAGACCGTCTCAGTGACTCTCCCTGTGGTGATAGTATAAGAACAGACGCACTCAATGATTGTCCCAGTTGAGATACTATAATAACAGACCGACTCAGTAAATCTGCCTGCGGAGTAACTATAATAACAGGCACAATCATTCACACTACCTATGGAGATACTAGAATACCAGAGAGACTCAGTGACTCTCCCACTGGAGATACTATAATAACAGACCCAGTCAGTGACTCTCCTTGTGCAGATAATACAATAACAGACTCACTCAATGACTCTTGCTGTGAAGGTATAATATTAACAGACCCACTCAGTGACTTTCCCTGTGCAGATACCACAGAAACAGACTCATTCAGTGACTCTCCCTTTGGAGATACTATAATAACAGACCTACTCAGTGATTCTCCCTGTGGATATGCAATAAGAACAGACCCACTCAGTGACTCTCGCTGTGGACATGCAACAACAACAGACCCACTCAGTGACTCTCCCTGTGGAGATTCTATAGTAACAGACCAACGCAGTGACTCTCCCTGTGGAGATATTATAATAACAGACCGACTCAGTGACTTTCCCTGTGGAGATAGAATAATAACAGACACAATCATTCACTCTCCCTGTGGAGATAGTATAATACCAGAGACATTCAGTGACTCTGCCACTTGAGATACTATAATAACAGTCACACTCAGTGACTCTCCCTCCGGAGAAACTATAATACCAGACTCACTCAGTGACTCTCCATGTGGAGACAGTATAATAACAGACCCACTCAGTGACTCTCCCTGTGGAGATAATATATTAACAGACCCACACCGTGACTCTCCCTCAGGAAATACTATAATAACAGACCCAATCAGTGACTCGCCCTTTGGAGACACTACGATAACAGACCCACTCAGAGACTTCCCTGTGGAGATACTATAACAACATACCCACTCAGTGACTCTCCCTGTTGAGATATAACAGCAGACTGACTCAGCAACTCTCCATGTGGAAATCCTATAATAACAGACCCACTCAGGAACTCGCCCACTGGTGATACTATCATAACAGACCCACTCAGTGGCACTCCCTCTGGAGATATTCCAACAACAGACCCACTCAGTGACTCCCGCTGTGGCGATACTATAATAACAGACCCACTCAGTGACTCGACCTGTGGAGTTACTACAACAAAAGACCCATTCAGTGAATTTCCCGCTCTTTGGCCTCCTTGTCTCTCGAGACAATGGGTAAGCGCCTGGAGGTAGTCAGTGGTGTGTGGAGCAGCGCCTGGAGTGGCTATAAAGGCCAATTCTAGAGTGAAAGACTCTTCCACAGGTGCTGCAGAAAAATTTGTTTGTCGGGGCTGTTACACAGTTGGCTCTCTCCTTGCGCCTCTGTCTTTTTTCCTGCCAACTGCTAAGTCTCGTCGACTCGCCACACTTTAGCCCCACCTTTATGGCTGCCTGCCAGCTCTGGCGAACGCTGGCAACTGACTCCCACGACTTGTGATCAATGTCACAGGACTTCATGTCGCGTTTGCAGACGTCTTTAAAGCGGAGACATGGACGGCCGGTGGGTCTGATACCAGTGGCGAGCTCGCTGTACAATGTGTCTTTGGGGATCCTGCCACCTTCCATGCGGCTCACATGGCCAAGCCATCTCAAGCGCCGCTGACTCAGTAGTGTGTATAAGCAGGGGATGTTGGCCGCCTCGAGGACTTCTGTGTTGGAGATGCGGTCCTGCCACCTGATGCCAAGTATTCTCCGGAGGCAGCGAAGATGGAATGTATTGCGACGTCGCTCTTGGCTGACATACGTTATCCAGGCCTCGCCGCCATAGAGCAAGGTACTGAGGACACAGGCTTAATACACTCGGACTTTTGTGTTCCGTGTCAGTGCACCATTTTCCCACACTCTCTTGGCCAGTCTGGACTTAGCAGTAGAAACCTTACACATGCGCTTGTTGATTTCTGCATCTAGAGACAGGTTACTGGCGATAGTTGAGCCTCGGTAGGTGAACTCTTGAACCACTTCAAAAGCGTGGTCGCCAATATTGATGGATGGAGCATTTCTGACGTCCTGCCCCATGTTGTTCTTTTTCTTGAGGCTGATAGTTAGGCCAAATTCACTACAGGCAGCCGCAAACCTGTCGATGAGACTCTGCAGACACTCTTCAGTGTGAGATGTTAAAGCAGCATCGTCAGCAAAGAGGAGTTCCCTGATGAGGACTTTCCGTACTTTGGACTTCGCTCTTAGACGGGCAAGGTTGAACAACCTGTCCCCTGACCTTGTGTGGAGCAAAATTCCGTCTTCAGAGGACTTGAACGCATGTGAAAGCAGCAGGGAGAAGAAAATCCCAAAACGTGTGGGTGCGAGAACACAGCCCTGTTTCACGCCACTCAGGATAGGAAAGGGGTCTGATGAGGAGCCATCATGTTGAATTGTGCCTTTTATATTATCATGGAATGAGGTGATGATACTTAGTAGCTTTGGTGGACATCCATTCTTTTCTAGTAGTCTGAAGAGACCATGTCTGCTGACAAGGTCAAAGGCTTTGGTGAGAACAATGAAAGCAATGTAGAGGGGCATCTGTTGTTCACGGCATTTCTCCTGTATCTGACAAAGGAGGAACAGCATGTCGACAGTTGATCTCTCTGTACGAAAGCCACACTGTGCCTCAGGGGAGACGCGCTCGGCCAGCTTCTGGAGCCTGTTTAGAGTGACTTGAGCAAAGACTTGCCCCACTATGCTGAGCAGGGAGATACCACGGTAGCTGTTGCAGTCACCGCGCTCTCCTTTGTTTTTATAGAGGGTGATGATATTGGCATCGAGCATGTCCTGAGGTATTGCTCCCTCGTCCCAGCACAGGCATATCAGTTCATGTAGTGCTGAGAGTATAGCAGGCTTGGCACTCTTGATTATTTCAGGGGTAAGGCTGTCCTTCCCAGGGGCTTTTCCGCTGGCTAGAGTGTCAATGGCATCACTGAGTTCCGATTTTGTTGGCTGCATGTCCAGCTCATCCATGACTGGTAGAGGCTGGGATGCATTGAGAGCAGTCTCAGTGACAACATTCTCCCTGGGGTACAGTTCTATGTAGTGCTCCACCCAGCGGTACATTTGTTTGCGTTGGTCAGTGATTATGTCCCCTGATTTAGATTTGAGGGGGGCGATCTTCTTGATGGTTGGCCCAGGGGCTCTCTTAATGCCATCATACATTCCTTTAGTATGATGGCATTAAGCGAGCCCTTGGGCCAACCATCAAGAAGATGTCCCTGTAGAAATACTATAATAACAGACTCACTCAGCGGTTTCCCTGTGGAGATGCAATAATAACAGACACAATCATTCACTCTCCCTGTGGAGATACTGTCATAACAGATCCACTCAGTGACTCTCCCTGTGGAGATACAATAACAACTGACCATCTCAGTGACTGTCCCTGTGGAGATACTATCATAACAAACCCACTCAGTGACTATCCCTGTGGAGATACTGTACTTTCAGATCCGTTCACAGATTCTCCCTGTGGTGATAGTAGAAGAACAGACCCACTCAATGACTGTCCCGCTGGAGATACCATAATTACAGACCCACCCACTGTCTCGAGCTGTGGAGATACAATAATAACAGACCCACTGAGTGACTCTCAATGTGGAGATACTAGAGTAACAGACCCACTCAGTGACTCTCCCTTTGGAGGTATAATATTAACATACCCACTCAGTGACTCTCCCTGTGCAGATACAACAGAAACAGACCCACTCACTGACTCTCCCTGTGGAGATGCAATAAGAACAGACCCACTCAGTCATTCTCCCAGTGCACATGCTGCAACAACAAACCCACGCAGTGACTCTCCCTTTGGAGATACTATAATAACAGAACGACTCAGTGACCCACCCTGTGGAGATATTTATAATAACAGACACAAGCATTCACTCACCCTGTGGAGGTAGTATAACACCAGAGACACTCAATGACTCTCCCACTGGAGATACTATAATGACAGACATATTCAGTGACTCTCCCTGTGGAGAAACTATAATAACAGACTCACTCAGTGACACTCCCGATGGAAATACTATAATAACGGACTCAATCAGTGATTCGCCCATTGGAGACACTATAATAACAGATGCACTCAGGGGCACTCCCTGTGGAGATACTTCAACAACAGACCCACTCAATAACTCTCACTTTGGAAATACTATAATAACAGACCCACTCAATCACTCTCCCTGAGACGATACGACGACAACAGACCGAATCAGTGACTCTCTCTGTGGAGATACTCTCAGAACAGACCGACTCGGAGACTATCCTTGTGCAGATACTATAATGACAGACAGACTTAGTGATTCTCCTTGTGGGGATACTATAATAACAGAACGACTCAGTGACTCTCCCTGTGCTGATACAACAGAAACAGACCCACTCAGTGGCTCATCCTGTTCAGATACTATAATTACAGACAGGCGCAGTGACTCTCCCTGTGGAGATACTGTAATAACAGACACAATCATTCACTCTCCATGTGGAGATAGTATAATACCAGAGAAACTCAGTGACTCTCCGACTGGAGATACTATAATAAAGACACACTCAGTGACTCTCCCTGAGGAAAAACTATAATAACAGACTCACTCAGTGACACTCCCTGGGGAGATAGTATAACAACAGACCCACTCAGTGACTCTCCCTGTGAAAATATTATATTAACAGACCCACTCAGTGACTCTCCCTATGCAAATACTATAATAACAGACGTAATCAGTGACTTCCCATTGGAGACACTATAATAACAGACGGACTCTGAGATTCTCCCTGTGGAAATCCGATGACAACGGACGCACTCAGTGACGCACCCTGTGGAAATACTGTAATAACAGACTCACTCAGAGACCCTCCCTGTGGAGAAGCTATAATAACAGACCCACTCAGTGACTCTACCTATGGAGATACTATAAGAACAGACCAATTCAATGACTCCGCCTGTGGAGATACTATAATACCAAAGCGACTCAGTGGCTCTCAAAACTGGAGATACCATAATAACAGACCACTCAGTGACTCTACCTGTGATGATCGTACAGAAAAAGACCCACTCAGTGACTCTCCCTGTGGAGATACTATAATACCAGAGACACACACTGACTCTCCCACTGGAGATACTATAATAACAGACACAATCATTCACCATCCCTGTGGAGATACTATAATAACAGACCCACTCAGTGACTCTCCCTGTGGAGATACATGAATAACAGACCCACTCAGTGACTCTCCATGTGGAGATGCTATAATAACAGACCAACTCAGTGAATCTCCCTGTGGAGATGCTGCAATAACAGACCCACTCAGTGACTCTCCCTTTGGAGACACGATAATATCAGACCCACTCAGAGACTCTCCCTGTGGAGATACTACAACAACAGACCAACTCAGTGAGCCTCCCTGTTCAGAGATTACAACAGACCCACTCAGCAACTCTCCATGTGGAAATCCTATAATAACAGACCCACTCAATATCTGCCCATTGGTGATACTCTCATAACAGACCCACTCAGTGACTCTCTCTCTGGAGATGCATTAATAACAGACCCTATCAGTGACTCTCCCTGTGGAGATACTACAAGAACAGACCCACACCGTGACACTCCCTATGGAAATACTATAATAACAGACCCACTCAGTGACTCTCCCTGTGGAGATATTATAATAACAGACACATGCAGTGAGTCTCCCTGTGGAGATACTATAATAACAGACCCACTCAGTGACTCTCCCTGTGGAGATACTATAATAACAGACCCACTCAGTGACTGTCCCTGTTGAGACATTGTAATTTCAGATCCACTCACTGACTCTCCCTCTGGTGATTGTATAAGAACAGACCCATTCAATGATTGTCCCTGTTGAGATACTTTAAGTAAAGATCAACACAGTGACTCTCCCTGAGGAGATCCAAGAAGAACAGATCCACTCAGTGACTCTCCCTGTGGAGATACTATAGTAACAGAACCACACTGTGACTCTCCCTGTGGAGACTCTATAGTAACAGACCGTCTCGGTGACTCTCCCTGTGGAGATACGATTATACAGACCCACTCAGTGACTGTCCCTGCGGAGATAATATAATAACAGACCGACTCAGTGACTCTCCCTGTGGAGATACTATAATAACAGACCCACTCAGTGACTCTCCCTGTGGAGATACTATAATAACAGACCCATTCAGTGACTCTCCCTGTGGAGGCACTGCAATTTCAGATCCACTCACTGACACTACCTTTGGTGATTGTATAAGAACAGACCCACTCAATGATTGTACTAGTTGAGATACTATAATTACAGATCGACACAGTGACTCTCCCTGTGAGATGCAATAAGAACAGACCCACTCAGTGACTCTCCCTGTGGAGATACTGGAATAACAGACCGACTCAGTGCCTCTCCCTGTGGACATGCTACAACAACAGACCCACTCAGTGACTCTCTCTGTGGAGATACTATAATAACAGACCCACTCAGACTCTCTCCCTGTGATGATACTACAACAACAGACCCACTTTGTGACTATCCCTGTGGAGATACTATAATGACAGACCAAGTCGGCCACTCTCCCTGTGGAGATACTATAGTAAGAGACCCATTCAGTGACTCTCCCACTTGAGATGCTATAATAACAGACACACTCAGTGACTCTCCCTGTGGAGATACTATAATAACAGACTCACTCAGTGACTCTCCTTGTGGAGATACTATCATAACAGATCCACTAAGTGACACTCCCTGTGGAGGTACTATAACAACAGACCCACTCCATGACTCTCCCTGTGGAGACAATATATTAACAGACCCAATCAGTGACTCTCCCTCTGGAGATACTATAATAACAGACACAATCATTTACTCTCCCTGTGGAGATAGTATAATAATAGAGACACTCAGTGACTTTCCCACTGGAGATGCTATAATAACAGACACACTCAGTGACTCTCAATGTGGAAAAACTATAATAACAGACCCACTCAGTGACTCTCCCTGTGGAGATACTATAATAACAGACCCATTCAGTGACTCTCCCTGTGGAGGCACTGCAATTTCAGATCCACTCACTGACACTACCTTTGGTGATTGTATAAGAACAGACCCACTCAATGATTGTACTAGTTGAGATACTATAATTACAGATCGACACAGTGACTCTCCCTGTGAGATGCAATAAGAACAGACCCACTCAGTGACTCTCCCTGTGGAGATACTGGAATAACAGACCGACTCAGTGCCTCTCCCTGTGGACATGCTACAACAACAGACCCACTCAGTGACTCTCTCTGTGGAGATACTATAATAACAGACCCACTCAGACTCTCTCCCTGTGATGATACTACAACAACAGACCCACTTTGTGACTATCCCTGTGGAGATACTATAATGACAGACCAAGTCGGCCACTCTCCCTGTGGAGATACTATAGTAAGAGACCCATTCAGTGACTCTCCCACTTGAGATGCTATAATAACAGACACACTCAGTGACTCTCCCTGTGGAGATACTATAATAACAGACTCACTCAGTGACTCTCCTTGTGGAGATACTATCATAACAGATCCACTAAGTGACACTCCCTGTGGAGGTACTATAACAACAGACCCACTCCATGACTCTCCCTGTGGAGACAATATATTAACAGACCCAATCAGTGACTCTCCCTCTGGAGATACTATAATAACAGACACAATCATTTACTCTCCCTGTGGAGATAGTATAATAATAGAGACACTCAGTGACTTTCCCACTGGAGATGCTATAATAACAGACACACTCAGTGACTCTCAATGTGGAAAAACTATAATAACAGACTCACTCAGTGACTCTCCCTGTGGAGATACTTAAATTTCAGATCCACTCACTGACTCTCCCTGTGGAGATGCAATAAGAACAGTCCCACTCATTCATTCTCCCTGTGGACATGCTGCAACAACAGACCCACTCAGTGACTCTCCCTTTGGAGATACTATAATAACAGACCGACTCAGTGACTCACCGTGTGGAGATACTATAACTACAGACACAATCATTCACGCTCCCTGTGGAGATAGTATAATACCAGAGACACTCAGTGAATCACCCACTGGAGATACTGTAATGACAGACACACTCAGTGACTCTCCCTGTGGAGAAACTATTATAACTGACTCACTCAGTGACTATCCCTGTGGAGATATTATAGTAACAGATCCACTCAGTGACACTCCCTATGGAAATACTATAATAGCAGACGCAATCAGTGATTCGCCCATTGGAGACACTATTATAAAAGATCCACTCAGAGTCTCTCCCTGTGGAGATATTACAACAGACCCCCTGAGCAACTCTCCATGTGGAAATCCTATAATAACAGACCCACTCAGTGGCAGTTCCTGTGGAAATACTCCAACAACAGACCCACTCAGTGACTCTCTCTGTGGAAATACTATAATAACAGACCCACTCAATGACTCTCACTTTTGATATACTGTACTAACAGACCCACACAGTGACGCTCCCTGAGGCGATAATACAAAAACAGACCCACTCAGTGACTCTCCCTGTAGATATACTATAATAACAGAGAGACTCAGTGACTCTCCCACTGGAGATACTATAATAACAGACCACTCAGTGACTCTCCCTGTGCCGATAATACAAAAACAGACCCACTCAGTGACTCGCCCTGTGGAAATACTATAATAACAGAGACACTCACAGACTCTCCCACTGGAAATACTATAATAACAGACACAATCATTCATCGTCCCTGTGGAGATACTATAATAACAGACCCACTCAGTGACTCTCCCTGTGGAGATACATGAATAACAGACCCACTCAGTGACTCTCCATGTGGAGATACTATAATAACAGACCCACTCAGTGACTCTCCCTTTGGATACACGATAATAACAGACCCACTCAGAGAATCTCCCTGTGGAGATACTACAACAACAGATCAACTCAGTGAGCCTCCCTGTTGAGATATTACAACAGACCCACTCAGCAACTGTCCATGTGGAAATCGTATAATAACAGACCCACGCAACATCTCGCCCATTGGTGATACTTTAATAACAGACCCACTCAATGACTCTCTCTCTGGAGATACATTAATAACAGACCCTATCTGTGACTCTCCCTGTGGAGTTACTGCAATAACAGACCCACTCATTGACACTCCCTCTGGAAATATAATAATAACAGACCCCATCAGTGAAATCGCCCATTGGAGACACCATAATAACAGACCCAGAGGCTCTCCCTGTGGAGCTGCTATAATAACAGACCCAGTCAGTGACTCTCCCTGTGGAGATACTATAATAACAGACCCACTCAGTGACTCTCCCTGTGGAGATATTATAATAAAAGACCCACGCAGTGACTCTCCATGTGGAGATATTATAATAACAGACCCACTCAGTGACTCTCCCTGTGGAGATATTATAATAACAGACCCAAGCAGTGACTCTCCATGTGGAGATACTATCATGACAGACCCACTCAATGACTCTCCCTGTGGAGACACAGTAATTTCAGATCCACTCACTGACACTCCCTGTGTTGATTGTATAAGAACAGACTTATTCAATGATTGTACCAGTTGAGGTACTATAATTATACACCAACTCAGTGACTCTCCCGTGGACATGGTACAACAACAGACCCACTCAGTGACTCTCTCTGTGGATATATTATAATAACAGACCCACTTGGACACTCTCCCTGTGATGATACTACTACTGCAGACCCACTTAATGACTCTCTGTGTGGAGATACTAAAATAACAGACCCACTCGGTCACTCTCCCTGTGGAGATACTGTAGTAACAGACCCATTAAGTGACTCTCCCTGTGGAGATACTATAATAAAAGACTCACTCAGTGACTGTCCCTGTGGAGATACTATAATAACAGACACAATCATTCACTCTCCCTGTGGAGATCGTATAATAATAGAGACACTCAGTGACTCTCCCTGTGGAGAAACTATAATAGTAGACTCACTCCTTGACTCTCCCTGTGCAGATACTATAACAACAGACCCACTCAGTGACTCGCACGATGGAAATACTATAATAACAGACCCACTCAGAGACTTTCCCTCTGGAGTTTCTCCAACAACAGATCCTCTCAGTGACTGACTCTCTGGAGATACTATAACAATGGAACCACTCAGTGGCGCTCCTTGTGGAGATACTATAATAACAGAACCACTCAGTGATTCTCCCATGTGGAGATACTGGGATAACAGACCCACTCAGTGCCTCTCACTGTGGAGATACTTTAATAACAGACCCACTCAGTGACTCTTCCTGAGGAGATACTCTAATAGCAGATCCACTCAGTGAATCACCCTGTGGAGATACTATAATAACAGACTCATTCAGTGACTCTCCCTGTGGAGATGCAATATAAAAGGACCGCATATGTTGACAACGCGAACGGTAGGTGGCGATGGTTTGGCACATGCGCAAATACAGCATGTGCCACGAAAACGTCACAGATTGCTGCCGGGACTAAAGATGTCACTGCTCAAAGAATCACACAGAGGAAACCTAACGAACAAGGGGCAGTATACAATGGCCGGAGTGAGAGAGCAGCACAGGGGCCTGGGAGAGCAGCGCTGAGGGTGTCGGGGGTGGGGGAAAAGGGAGGAGGGGGGCGGAAAGAGAGAGGGGGGAACTAGAGGAGGGGGGAAAGAGAGGAATGGTGGGAAAGAGAGGAGGGGGAAAAGAGAGGAAGCGGGTAAAGAGAGGAGGGGGTAAAGAGAGGAGGGAAAAGAGAGGAGAGAGGAGGGGGTGAGGAGGGAGGTTGGGAGGAGGGGGCGGAGGGAGGAGGATGAGAAGGGGGAGGGGTGATGAGGGAGCAGGGAGGTGAGGGGAGGAGGGAGGAGGGGAGGAGGTGGAGTTGGGGGAGGAGGGGGTAAGAGAGGAGGGAGGAGGGGTGGGAGGTGGAGGAGAGCGGCAGGAGGGGCGAGGGTGGGGGAGAAGGGGGTAAGAGCGGGGAGGAGGGAGGGGAAAAGAGAGGAGGGGAGGGGGAAAAGAGCTGAGGCAGCAGGGGGAAGAGGGAGGAGTGGGTGAAGAGGGAGGAGGGGGAGAATGGGGGAGGGGGGGTGGAGGGGTAGGTGGGGTGGAGGGGGGCAGAGGAGCGGAGGACGGGGGCGGAGGAGGGAGGAGGGAGGGGAGATAAGAGAGGAGGGAGGAGGGGGGTAACAGAGGATGGAGGAGGGGGAAGAGGGAGGAGGGAGGAGGGGGAAGAGGGAGGAGGGGGAAAGGGAGGAGGGAGGAGGGGGAAAGAAAGGAGGGAGGAGGGGAGCAGAGAGGAGGGAGGTGGGGAAAGAGAGGGAGGGAGGGAGGGAAAGAGAGGGAGGGGGAAAGAGGGAGGGGGTGAGAGGGAGAGTGGCGGGAAGGGCGGGAGTGGGGGGTGGTTGAGAGTGGGGGGGAGCAGCGGAGCGGAAGAGGAGCGCCTTTTTCTGTGCATGCGCCAGAAACACAACAGCAAAAGACTTACCGGCCAGTCCCTGGACCCGGCGACACCAAGGTCTTCGCACACTCCCCTCTGCTCTCTACGGCCTCTCGCTTCCGGCCCTCACCATTCAGCCGTTACCTCCAGCTGCGGATGCCCAATCCAGTTGCTTCTCCCCTACCTCTCCACTGTACTTCAGGCATTGCAACTGTCTGGTCCCTGCATTTTGCATGCTCCCTTTCCCCACCCCTCCCTGCTCTCCCCCCTCTCCATCTTCACCTCCCCCTCTTCACCCAACCCTCCCTCCCCATCTTCACCCACCCCTCCCTCCTCCTCTTCACCCACCTTTCACCCAATCCTCTATCCCCCTCTTCTCCCAACCCTCTATCCCCTTATTCACCCAACCCTCCCTCTACCCCCTACCTCCATCCCTCCCTATACCCCCGAACTCCACCCCTCACTCTAACCCCTACCTCCACCCCTCCCTCTACCCCCCTACCTCCACCCCTCCACCACAGTTGTATATCTGAAGTGCAGTTGCAAACTCGGGGAAATAGCAAGCAAAACAAAGCCTCAACAATTCTGGGGTTAATTATTGAGAAGTTTTATTAAGTTCATTAAGCATCCGAGGCACTGTTGTGCATGGATACATGAGTGTTGTGTTTCCAGCATTCCCGTTAGACAGACAGGCCGAGTCTCTGCTATGCACAGCTAAAGAGATTGTTCCTGGAGAGCCTTGTGCTGAATGAACGCTTGGCTCTCTATTCCACCTCTGTATTGTCCATGTAAAGAAGGCAAAGTCACAAGAGTCTGAGCTCAATCTATTCTTGGTGAATGTTCCCCAAGCGCATCCCAAAGTGCATTCTCAATTCATTCATAAATGCAATGTTCCTTTCCACATCGTGACGAGCTCCGCAGCATGATCCAGTTGCCTTCGTTGCTTGAATGCTGACCTTAAGTCTCCAGGATTGTTTTCTCGACGGAATGTTTTACATGAAAAGAAATAAAGCAAATCAGAGTCAGAGCTTGCCTTCGTCCATCCACTGAAATTACTGTTGTGCACACCTTTTTAAGTTCTGCAGTGAAACGAAAATGACCGTTTAGATGGTAGGTTGCAGCACATGTACTGTCTGCACACAGCAAATCACAACAGGGACTGGAGAACATGCGGTGCCCCAGACAATGGAAATGTTTTCTGAGCAGCTTACAACAGGGACTGGAGAACATGCGGTGGCCCAGACAATGGAAATGTTTTCAAAGCAATTTACAAAGGCAGAGCAACTTACCTTGGAACAATCTCCTGTGTCTAATAAAAATGAAGCAGTCTCCAAAACGACTAAATAATTCAGATAAAATGCGAGAAAATGTCCGATGAAACCTCTCCTCCTTCCACTTTCAAAAGGTCGCGCCGAAGCTTTGACGCATGCGTGAATATCCGAAGATTGATGCATGCGCAGAGGCCAACCTGACGCGTTGCACACGGAAGACGACGGAACGCGAAGAAGTCGTCTGCGCAGGCGCAAAGCGTCCGTGACAAGCCGGACCGCAGCGCATGCGCAGAGATCATGAGACCGTGTGCGCATACGCGTACCGCGTCAACTGCACATGCGCAAAACTGTCCTGGCAAGCCGGAATGCGGAGCATGCGCAGAGGGCAGGAGACCGTCTGCGTATGTGCGCACTGCCGCGCATCCTGATGACGTCGGCGATGTCGAAGCGTTGTCATGAATCACTTTGATATAACAGACCGCCTCAGTGACTCTCCCTGTGGCAATACTATAACAACAGATCCACTCAGTGACTCTACCTGTGGAGATACTACAACAACAGACCCATTCCGTGAATCTCCCTGTAGAAATAGTATAAATACAGACTCATTCAGTGGCTCTCCCTCTGGAAATAATATAATAACAGGCACAATTATTCACTCTCCCTGTGGGGATACTATAATAACAGATCCACTCAGTGACTCTCGCTGTGTAGATACAATAACAACTGACCTTCTCAGTGACTGTTCCTGTGGAGATACTGTCATAAGAGACCAACTCAGTGAATCTCCCTGTGGAGATGCTGTACTTTCAGATCCACTCACTGACTCTCCCTGTGTTAATCGTATAAGAACTGTCCCAGTCAATGACTGTCCCAGTGGAGATACTATAAGTACAGACCCACTCACTCTCTCGCCCTGTGGAGATACAATAATAACAGACCGACTCACTGACTCTCCTTTTGGAGATGCTTCAAAGACAGACCCACTCAGTGACTCTGCCTGTGGAGATACTATAATAGCAGACCCACTCAGAGACTCGCTCTGTGGAGATACTATAATAATAGACGAACTCAATGACTGTCCTTGTGGAGATACTATAATAATAGACATAATCAGTGACTCTGCCTGTGGAGATACTATAATAACAGACCCACCCAGAGACTCTCCTTGTGGAGATATTATAATAACAGACCCACTCAGTGACTCTCCCTGTGTAGATACTATAATAATAGATCCACTCAGTGACTCTCCCTGTGGAGATACTATAATAACAGATCCACTCACTGACTCTCCCTGTGGTAGAACATAGAATATAGAACATTACAGCGCAGTTCAGGCCCTTCGGCCCTCGATGTTGCGCCGACCTGTGAAACCATCTGATCTACACTATTCCATTTTCATCCATCTGTCCATCCAGTGACCACTTAAATGCCCTTAAAGTTGGCGAGTCCACTGCTGTTGCAGGCAGGGCGTTCCACGCCCCTACTACTCTCTGAGTAGAGAAACTAACTCTGACATCTGTCCTGTATCTATCAACCCTCAACTTAAAACTATGTCCCCTCGTGTTTGCCATCACCATCCGAGGAAAATGACTCTCACTATCCACCCTATCTAACCCTCTGATTATCTTATATGTCTCTATTAAGTCACCTCTCCTCCTCCTTCTCTCTAACGAAAACAACCTCAGGTCCCTCAGCCTTTCCTCGTACGACCTTCCCTCCATGCCAGGCAACATCCTAGTAAATCTCCTCTGCACCCTTTCCAAAGCTTCCACATCCTTCCTATAATGCGGTGACCAGAACTGCACGCAATACTCCAGGTGCGGCCGCACCAGAGTTTTGTACAGCTGCAGCATGACCTCGTGGCTCCGAAACTCGATCCCCCTGCTAATAAAAGCTAAGACACCATATGCCTTCTTAACAGCCCTATTAACCTGGGTGGCAACATTCAGGGATTTATGTACCTGGACACCAAGATCTCTCTGCTCATCTACACTACCAAGAATCTTCCCATTAGCCCAGTACTTTGCATTCCTGTTAGTCCTTGCAAAATGAATCACCTCACACTTTTCCGCATTAAACTCCATTTGCCATCTCTCAGCCCAGCTCTTCAGCCTATCTATGCCCCTCTGTAACCTACAACATCCTTCGGCACTATCCACAACTCCACCGACCTTCGTGTCATCCGCAAATTTACTAACTCACACTTCTACACCCTCATCCAGGTCATTTATAAAAATGACAAACAGCAGTGGCCCCAAAACAGATCCTTGCGGTACACCACTAGTAACTAAACTCCAGGATGAGCATTTGCCATCAACCACCACCCTCTGTCTTCTTTCAGCTAGCCAATTTCTGATCCAAAGCACTAAATCACCTTCAATCCCATGCTTCCGTATTTTCTGCAATAGCCTACCGTGGGGAACCTTATCAAACGTCTTACTGAAATCCATATACACCACATCCACGGTTTACCCTCATCCACCTGTTTGGTCACCTTCTCAAAAATCTCCATAAGGTTTGTGAGGCACGACCTACCCTTCACAAAACCGTGCTGACTATCGCTAATGAACTTATTCTTTTCAAGATGATTATAAATCCTATCTCTTATAACCTTTTCCAACATTTTACCCACAACCGAAGTAAGGCTCACAGGTCTATAATTACCAGGGCTGTCTCTACTCCCCTTCTTGAACAAGGAGCCAAATTTGCAATCCTCCAGTCTTCCAGCACTATTCCTGTCGACAATGACGACATAAAGATCAAGGACAAAGGCTCTGCAATCTCCTCCCTGGCTTCCCAGAGAATCCTAGGATAAATCCCATCTGGCCCAGGGGATTTATCTATTTTCACACTTTCCAAAATTGCTAACACCTCTTCCTTGTGAACCTCAATCCCATCTAGCCTAATAGTCTGTATCTCAGTATTCTCATCGACAACATTTTCTTTCTCTACTGTAAATACTGACGAATACTATAAATACTGGTACAAAAACAAGAAATGCTGGAATCACTCAGCAGGTCTGGCAGCATAGCAGGTCTGGCAGCATCTGTGGAAAGAGAAGCAGAGTTAACGTTTCGTGTCAGTGACCCTTCTTCGGAATTGACAAATATTAGAAAAGTCACTGATTATAAGCAAGTGAGGTGGGGGTGGGGCAAGAGATAACAAAGGAGAAGATGCAGATTGGACCAGGCCACATAGCTGACCAAAAGGTCACGGAGCAAAGGCAAACAATATGTTAATGGTGTGTTGTAAGACAAAGCATTAGTCCAGATTAGGTGTGAATACACTGAATATTGAACAGCAGCAAGTGCAAACCTGAAAAAAACAATATTAACATATTGTTTGCCTTTGCTCCGTGACCTTTTGGTCAGCTATGTGGCCTGGTCCAATCTGCACCTTCTCCTTTGTTATCTCTTGCCCCACCCCCACCTCACTTGCTTATAATCTGTGACTTTTCTAATAATTGTCAGTTCCGAAGAAGGGTCACTGACCCGAAACCTTAACTCTGCTTCTCTTTCCACAGATGCTGCCAGACCTGCTGAGTGATTCCAGCATTTCTTGTTTTTGTTTCAGATTTCCAGCATCCGCAGTATTTTGCACTCAATTTTGGTGATTGCAGTCAGTTCACAGGAGGGGTATTAGATGGGAATCTGTTCACACGAGGTGTATTAGAGGGCCGTCAGTTCACAGAACGAGTATTAGATGGCAGACTGTTCTCAGAAGGTGTATTAGATTTGGTTCCATTCATCGGAGGATTATTAGGTGGGAGTCTGTTCGCAGGAGAGGTATTAGATGGGAGTCTGTTCACAGCGGGGTATTAGAGGGGTGTCTGATCACAGGATGTGTATTAGATAGGAGTCTGAACATACTCCAATCTAATATCCCACCAATGACCAGCCTTCCCTCGATTACCCCGCCTGTGATCAGACTCCCATCTAATACTCCTCCTGTGAAAAGACTCCCATCTAATACAAATGATGTGAACAGACTCCCTCTAATACCCCTCCTGTGAACAGACCCCATCTAATACCCCTCCTGTGAACAGACTTCCCTCGATTACCCTTCCTGTGAACAGACTTCCTTCTCATACCCCTCCTGCGAGCAGACTCCCATCTAAAACCCCTCCTGTGAACAGCCTTCACTCGATTACTAATCCTGTGTACAGACTCCCATTTAATACCCCTCCTGTGAACACACACCCATCTAATAGCCCTCTGTGAACAGACTTCCCTCCAATACACCTCCTGCGAACAGACTCCCATCTGATACGCCTCCTGTGAACAGAACTCCATCGAATACCCGTCCTGTGAACTGACTCCTATCTAATATCCTTCCTGTGAACAGCCTTCATTCGATTACCCCTCCTGTGAACAGACTTCCCTCGATTACCCTTCCTGTGAACAGACTTCCCTCTAATACTCTTCCTGCGAACAGACTCCCATCTAAAAGCCCTGCTGTGAACAGAAACACAAGTAATACTGCTCTTGTGTACAGACTTCACTCTAATAACCCTACTGCGAACAGACACCCATCTAATAATCCTCCTGTGAACAGACTCTCCTCTAATACACCTCCAGTGAACAGACTTCCAACTAATACCCCTCCTGTGAACAGATTCCTTCTAATACCCATCCTGTTACAAGAGCCCCATTTAATACCCCTCTTGTGAACAGACTCCCATCTAATACCCCTCCTGCGAATTGACTCCCAACTAATACCCGTCCTGTGAACAGGTGCAGGCTTGGAGGGCCGAATTGCCTGTTCCAGTGCCGTGCTGTTCTTTGTTCCAATACCTCTCGTGCGATCAGACTCCCATCTCATAACCCTCCGGTGAACAGAACGACATCTAATACACGTTCTAAGAACAGTCTATCATCTAATACTCCTTCTGTGAACTGTCGGCCCTCTAATACCACTCCTGTGAACAGACTCCCATCTAATACACCTCCTGTGAACTGATACCTATCTAATATCCTTCCTTTGAACATACCCCAATCTAATATCCCACCTATGATCAGCCTTCACTCGATTACCCCTCCTGTGAACAGACTTCCCTCTCATACCCCTCCTGTGAACAGACTCCCATCTAAAACTCCACCTGTGAACATACTCCCATCAAATACACCTCCTGTGAACAGACACCCATCTAATATCCCTACTGTGAACAGAATCCCTCTAATACCCTTCCCGTGAACAGAACCCCATCTAATACCGCTCATGCGAACCGTCTCCCATCTAATACAGACTCCGAGGGTGGAGTTTCAGGGCGGGGATTATAAAAAACTTAGCTCGGAGATTCTCGGAGCAGACTCGAAGGGCGGAGTTCCGGAGTGATAAGTAGCAAAATCCTACCTCAGGGACTCTCGGAGCAGACTCGGAGAGGGGAGCTCCAGACCTGTAAGTATAAAAAGCTTACCTCGGGGATTCTCGGAGCAGACTCAGAGGGCGGAGTTCCAGAGTGGCAAGTCTAAAACACTTACCTCGGGGATTCTCGGACAGACTTGGTGGGTGGAGTTCCACTGCCGTAAGTATAAAAAACTTACCTCGGGGATTCACGGAGCAGACACAGAGGGCAGAGTTCCAGAGTGGTAAGTATACAAAACGTACCTCGGGAATTCTCGGACAGACTCGGAGGGCAGAGTTCCACTGCGGTAGGTATAAAAAACTTACCTCGGGGATTCACGGAGCAGACTCGGAGGGAGGGGTTCCAGAGCGGTGACTGTAAAAAACAAAAATTACCTCGGGGATTTTCGGAGCAGACTCAGAGGGCGGAGTTCCAGAGCAGTGCGGAAAAAAAACGTAGCTCGGGGAATCTCGGAGCAGACTCGGAGGGCCGAGTTCCAGAGTGGTAAGGATAAAAAACTTACCTCCATGATTCTCGGAGCAGACTCAAAGGGCGAAATCCAGAGCAGTGAGTTTATTAAAAAACTTACCTCGGAGATTCACGGAGCAGACTCGGATGGCGGAGTTCCAGAGCGGTGATTATAAAAAAAAACTTACCTCAGAAATTCTCGGACAGACTCGAAGGGCGGAGTTCCAGAGTGGTGAGCATATCAAAAATCTTACCTCGGGGATTCTCGGACAGACTCGGAGGACGGAGTTCCAGAGCGGTGAGTATAAAAAACTTACCTCGGGGATTCTCAGACAGACTCGGAGGGCAGAGTTCCAGAGCGGTAAGTATAAAAAACTTACCTCGGGGATTCGCGGAGCAGACTCGGAGGGCGGAGTTCCAGTGCGGCAAGTATAAAAAACTTACCTCAGGAATTCACGGAGCAGACTCGGAGGGTGGAGTTCCAGAGTGGTAAGTGTAAACAACTTCTCTCGGAGATTCTCAATGCAGACACGGAGGGCGGAGTTCCAGAGCACTAAGTTTCAAAAACCTACCTCGGGGATTCGTGAAACAGACTCGGAGGGCGTAGTACCAGGGTGGTGAGTATATGAAATTTACCTCGGAAATTCTCGGAGCAGAATCGGAGGGCGGAGTTCCAGAGCGCTCAGGATAAAAAACTTACCTGGGGATTCTCGGAGCAGACTCGGAGGGCGGATTTCCAGAGCAGTAAGTATAAACAACGTCCCTCGGGGATTCTCAGAGGAGACTCGGAGGGCGGAGTTCCAGAGCGGTGAGGATAAAAAACTTATCTCAGGGATTCTCGGAGAAGACACGGAGGGTGGAATTCCAGAGCGGTAAGTATAACAAACCTACCTCAGGGATTCTCGGAGCAGACTCGGAGTACGGAATTCGAGAGCGGTGAGTATAAGCAACTTCCCTCGGGGATTCTCGGACCAGTCTCAGAGGTCGGAGTTCCAGAGCAGTGAGTATAAAAAACTTACCTCGGGGTTTCACAGCGCAGACTCGGAGGGCGGAGTTCCAGAGCGGTAAGTATGAAAAACTTAGCTCAGGATCTCTCGGAGCAGACTCGGAGGGCAGAGTTACAGAGCGGTGAGTATATAAAAAATTTGCGTCGGAGATTCTCGGACAGACTCGGAAGGTGGAGTTCCAGAGCGGGGAGTATGCAAAAAAACATACCTCGGGAATTCTCGCATAGACTCGGAGGGTGGCGTTCCAGAGCGCTAAGTACAAAAAACGTACTTCGGGGATTCTCGGAGCAGAATCGGAGGGCGAAGCTCCAGAGCGTTAAGTATAAAAAACGTACCTCGGGGACTCTCCGAGCAGACTCGGAGGGCGTAGTACCAGAGCGTTGACTATAAAAAATAAACTTCTCTCGGGGATTCTTGGAGCAGACTCGGAAGGCGGAGATCCACAGCAGTAAGTATGGAAAACTTCCCTCGGGGATTCTCGGAGCAGACTCAGAGGTCGGAGTTCCAGATAGGTAAGTTTCATAAACTTAACTCGGGGATTCTCGAAACAGACTGGGAGGGCGGAGTTCCAGAGCGGTGAGTATAAAAAACTTACCTCGGGGATTCTCGGAGCAGACTCGGAGGACAGAGTTCCAGAGTGGTGTGTCTAAAAAACTTACCTCGGGAATTCTCGGACAGAGTTGGAGGGTGGAGTTCCAGAGCGGTAAGTATAAACAACTTACCTCGGGGATTTTCGGAGCAGACTCAGAGGTCGGAGTTCCAGAGCGGTAGGTTTCATCAACTTAACTCGGGGATTCTCGAAACAGACTAGGAGGGCGGAGTGCCAGAGCGGTGAGCATAAAAAACATATCTCGGGAATTCTCCGAGCAGATTCGGAAGGCGGAGTTCCAGTGTGGATACTATGTAAAAAAATCGACCTCGGGGATTCTCGGAGCAGACTCGGTGG
Source organism: Heterodontus francisci (assembly GCF_036365525.1). Taxonomy (NCBI): domain Eukaryota; kingdom Metazoa; phylum Chordata; class Chondrichthyes; order Heterodontiformes; family Heterodontidae; genus Heterodontus; species Heterodontus francisci. The sequence goes on from NC_090391.1 coordinate 4,342,807, forward strand.
GCGGAGTTCCAGAGCGGTAAGCATAAAAACCTTACATCGGGGACTCTCGGAGCAGACTCAGAGGGCAGAGTTCCAGAGCAGTAAGTATAAAAAACCTATCTCGGGGATTCTCGGAGCAGACTCGGAGGGCAGAGTTCCAGGGCGGTGAGTCTAAAAAACTTACCTCGGGAATTCTCGGACAGAGTCGGAGGGCGGAGTTCCAGAGCGTTGACTATAAAAAAAAACTTATCTCGGGGCCTCTCAGAGCAGACTCGGAGGGTGGAGTTCCAGAGCGGTGAGTATATAAAAAAATGTACGTCGGAGATTCTCGGACAGACTCGGAGGGCGGAGTTCCAGAGATGTAAGTATAAAAAACTTACCTCGGGGATTCTCGGAAAAGACTCGGAGGGCGGAGTTCCAGAGCGTTGACTATAAAAAAAAAACTTATCTCGGGGATTCTCGGAGCAGATGCGGAAGGCGGAGTTCGAGAGCGGTGACTGTAAAAAACTTACCTCGGGGCCTCTCAGAGCAGACTCGGAGGGTGGAGTTCCAGAGCGGTGAGTATATAGAAAAATGTACGTCGGAGATTCTCGGACAGAATCGGAGGGCACAGTTCCAGAGCGCTCTGAATATAAAAAAAACTTACCTTGGAGATTCTCGGACAGCGTTGGAGGGCGGAGTTTCAGAGCGGTGAGTACATAAAAAAATTTACCTCGCGGATTCTAGGAGCAGACTCGGAGGGCGGAGTTCCAGAGATGTAAGTATAAAAAACCTACCTCGGGGATTCTCGGAGCAGACTCGGAGGGCGGAGTTCCAGAGCGCTGACGATAAAAAAAAACATATCTCGGGAATTCTCCGAGCAGATTCGGAAGGCGGAGTTCCAGTGTGGATAGTATGTAAAAATACCGACCTCGAGGATTCTCGGAGCAGACTCGGTGGGCGGCGTTCCAGAGCGGTAAGTATAAAAACCTTGCCTCGGGGACTCTCGGAGCAGAATCAGAGGGCAGAGTTCCAGAGCAGTAAGTATAAAAAACCTATCTCGAGGATTCTCGGAGCAGACTCGGAGGGTGGAGTTCCAGAGCGGTAAGTATAAAAAACCTATCTCGGGGATTCTCGGAGCAGACTCGGAGGGCAGAGTTCCAGGGTGGTGAGTCTAAAAATCTTACCTCGGGAATTCTCGGACAGAGTCGGAGGGTGGAGTTCCAGAGCGGTAAGTTTAAACAACTTACCTCAGGGATATTCGAAGCAGACTCGGAGGGCGGAGTTCCAGAGCGTTGACTGTAAAAAAAAACTTATCTCGGGGATTCTCGGAGCAGATTCGGAAGGCGGAGTTCCAGAGCGGTGACTGCAAAAAACTTACCTCGGGGCCTCTCAGAGCAGACTCGGAGGGTGGAGTTCCAGAGCGGTGAGTATATAAAAAAATGTACGTCGGAGATTCTCGGACAGAATCGGAGGGCACAGTGCCAGAGCGCTCTGAATATAAAAAAAGCTTACCTCGGAGATTCTCGGACAGAGTTGGAGGGCGGAGTTCCAGAGATGTAAGTATAAAAAACTTACCTCGGGGATTCTCGGAGCAGACTCGGAGGGCGGAGTTCCAGAGCGTTGACTATAAAAAAAAACTTATCTCGGGGCCTCTCAGAGCAGACTCGGAGGGTGGAGTTCCAGAGCGGTGAGTATATAAAAAAATGTACGTCGGAGATTCTCGGACAGACTCGGAGGGCGGAGTTCCAGAGATGTAAGTATAAAAAACCTACCAGGGGGATTCTCGGAGCAGACTCGGAGGGCGGAGTTCCAGAGCGTTGACTATAAAAAAAAACTTATCTCGGGGCCTCTCAGAGCAGACTCGGAGGGTGGAGTTCCAGAGCGGTGAGTATATAAAAAAATGTACGTCGGAGATTCTCGGACAGACTCGGAGGGCGGAGTTCCAGAGATGTAAGTATAAAAAACTTACCTCGGGGATTCTCGGAAAAGACTCGGAGGGCGGAGTTCCAGAGCGTTGACTATAAAAAAAAAACTTATCTCGGGGATTCTCGGAGCAGATGCGGAAGGCGGAGTTCGAGAGCGGTGACTGTAAAAAACTTACCTCGGGGCCTCTCAGAGCAGACTCGGAGGGTGGAGTTCCAGAGCGGTGAGTATATAGAAAAATGTACGTCGGAGATTCTCGGACAGAATCGGAGGGCACAGTTCCAGAGCGCTCTGAATATAAAAAAAACTTACCTTGGAGATTCTCGGACAGCGTTGGAGGGCGGAGTTTCAGAGCGGTGAGTACATAAAAAAATTTACCTCGCGGATTCTAGGAGCAGACTCGGAGGGCGGAGTTCCAGAGATGTAAGTATAAAAAACCTACCTCGGGGATTCTCGGAGCAGACTCGGAGGGCGGAGTTCCAGAGCGCTGACGATAAAAAAAAAACATATCTCGGGAATTCTCCGAGCAGATTCGGAAGGCGGAGTTCCAGTGTGGATAGTATGTAAAAAAACCGACCTCGGGGATTCTCGGAGCAGACTCGGTGGGCGGCGTTCCAGAGCGTTAAGTATAAAAACCTTACCTCGGGGACTCTCGGAGCAGAATCAGAGGGCAGAGTTCCAGAGCAGTAAGTATAAAAAACCTATCTCGAGGATTCTCGGAGCAGACTCGGAGGGTGGAGTTCCAGAGCGGTAAGTATAAAAAGCTTCCCTTGGGGATTTTCAGAGCAGAGTCAGAGGGTGGAGTTCCAGAGCAGTGAGTATAAAAATCATACCTACGGGATTCTCGGTGCACACTTGGAGGGCGGAACTCCAGAGCGGTAAGTATAAAAAATTTACCTCGGGGTTTCTCGGAGCAGACTCGGAGGGCGGTGTTCCAGAGTGGTGAGTATAAAAAAAAACTTCCCTCGGGGATTCACGGAGCAGACTCGGAGGGCAGATTTCCAGAGCGGTAAGTATAAAAAACTTACCTCAGCGATTCTGGTTGCAGACTCGGAGGGCGGAGTTCCAGAGCGGTGACTATTAAAAAGAACTTATCTCGGGGATTATCTGAGCAGACTCGGAGGGCGGAGTTACAGAGTGCTGAGTACATAAAAAAAACTTACCTTGGCGATGTTCGGACAGTCTCGGAGGGCAGAGTTGCTGAGCGGTGAGTATATAAAAAAACTTACCTCGTGGATTCTCGGAACAGACGCGGAGGGCGGAGTTCCAGTGCGGTAAGTATAAAAAACATACCTCGTGGATTCTCGGAACAGACACGGAGTGCGCAGTTCCAGAGCAGTGAGTATATTAAAACCATACCTCGCGGATTCTCGGAGCAGTCTCAAAAAGGTGGAGTTCCAGAGCGGTGACTGTAAAAAACAACTTACCTCGGGGATTCTCGGCGGGCGGAGGTCCTGAGCGGTGAGTATATAAAAAAAACCTACCTCGGGGATTCTCGGAGCAGACTGGGAGGACGGAGTTCCAGAGTGGGTAGAATAAAAAAATTACCTCGGGATTCTCCGAGCAGACTCGGAGGGCGCAGTTGCAGAGCGGTAAGTATAAACAACTTCCCTGGAGGTATCTCGGAGCTGACTTGGAGGGCGCTGTTCCAGAGAAGTCAGCAAAAAAAACTTACATCAGGGATTGTTGGAACAGACTAGGAAGGCGGAGTTCCAGAGTGGGTAGAATAAAAAAACATACCTCGGGGAATCTCGGAGAAGACTCAGAGGGCGGAGTTCCAGAGAGGCAAGTATAAAAAACTTCCCTGGAGGATTCTCGGAGCAGACTGGGAGGGCGGAGTTCCAGAGAGGTTAGCATAAAAAACGTACCTCGGGATTCTCCGCGCAGACTCGGAGGGCGCAGTTGCAGAGCAGTAAGTATAAAAAACTCACCTCGGGGATTCGCAGAGCAGACTCAGAGGGCGGAGTTCCCGAGCGGTGAGTATATAAAAAAACCTACCTCGGGGATACTCGGAGCAGGCTCGGAGGGCAGAGTTCCAGAGCGGTGAGTATATAAAAAAACCTACCTCGGGGATACTCGGAGCAGGCTCGGAGGGCAGAGTTCCAGAGCGGTGACTATAAAAAAAAAACTTATCTGGGTGATTATCGGAGCAGGCTCGGAAGGCGCAGTTCCAGAGCAGTAAGTATAAAAAACTTACCTCGGGGATTCGCAGTGCAGACTCGGAGGGCGGAGTTCCAGAGCGGTGAGTATACAAAAAAACCTACCTCGGGGATACTCGGACAGACTCGGAGGGCGGAGTTCCAGAGCGGTAAGTAGAAAAAACTTACCTCGGGGATTCTCGGACAGACTCGAAGGGCAGAGTTCCAGAGCAGTAGGTATAAAAAATGTACCTCGGGGATTCTCGGAGCAGACTCGGAGGGCGGAGTTCCAGAGCGGTAAGTATAAAAATCATACCTCCGGGATTCTCGGAGCAGACTTGGAGGGCGGAGCTCCAGAGCGGTAAGTATAAAAAATTTACCTCGGGGATTCTCGGAGCAGACTCGGAGGGCGGATTTCCAGAGTGGTGAGCATATGAAAATATTTACGTCGGAGATTGTCGGAGCAGACTGGGAGGGCGGAGTTCCAGAGCGGTTGGCAGAAAAAACTTACCTCGGGGATTCTCGGAGCTGACTCTGAGGGCTCAGTTGCAGAGTGGTAAGTATAAAAAACTTACCTCGGGGATTCGCAGTGCAGACTCGGAGGGCGGAGTTCCAGAGCGGTAAGTATAAAAAACCTACCTCGGGGATTCGCAGAGCATAGAACATAGAACATAGAACATTAAAGCGCAGTACAGGCCCTTCAGCCCTCGATGTTGCGCCGACCTGTGTAACCATCTGACCTACACTATACCATTTTCATCCATCTGTCTATCCAATGACCACTTAAATGCCCTTAAAGTTGACGAGTCTACTACTGTTGCAGGCAGGGCGTTCCACGCCCCTACTACTCTCTCTGTAAAGAAACTACCTCTGACATCTGTCCGATATCTATCACCCCTCAACTTAAAGCTATGTCCCCTCGTGTTTGCCATCACCATCCGAGGAAAAGGGCTCTCACTATCCACCCTGTCCAACCCTCTGATTATCTTATATGTCTCAATTAGTTCACCTCTTCTCCTCCTTCTCTCTAACGAAAACAACCTCAAGTCCCTCAGCCTTTCCTCGTAAGACCTTCCCTCCATACCAGGCAACATCCTATTAAATCTCCTCTGCACCTTTTCCAAAGCTTCCACATCCTTCCTATAATGCGGTGACCAGAACTGTACGCAATACTCCAGGTGCGGCCGCACCAGAGTTCTGTACAGCTGCAGCATGACCTCGTGGCTCCTAAACACGACCCCCCTACTAATAAAAGCTAACACACCATATGCCTTCTTAACAGCTCTATTAACCTGGGTGGCAACGTACAGGGATTTATTTACCTGGACACCAAGATCTCTCTGCTCATCTACACTACCAAGAATCTTCCCATTAGCCCAGTACTCTGCATTCCTGTTACTCCTTCCAAAGTGAATCACCTCACACTTTTCCGCATTAAACTCCATTTGCCATCTCTCAGCCCAGCTCTGCAGCCTATCTATGCCCCTCTGTAACCTACAACATCCTTCGGCACTATCCACAATTCCACCGACCTTCGTGTCATCCGCAAATTTACTAACCCACCCTTCTACACCCTCATCCAGGTCATTTATAAAAATGACAAACAGCAGTGGCCCCAAAACAGATCCTTGCGGTACACCACTAGGAACTATACTCCAGGATGAACATTTACCATCAACCACCACCCTCTGTCTTCTTTCAGCTAGCCAATTTCTGATCCAAAGCACTAATTCACCTTCAATCCCATACTTCTGTATTTTCTGCAATAGCCTACCGTGGGGAACTTTATCAAACGCCTTACTGAAATCCATATACACCACATCCACGGCATTACCCTCATCCAACTGTTTTGTCACCTTGCCAAAAAACTCAATAAGGTTTGTGAGGCACGACCTACCCTTCACAAAACCGTGCTGACTATCTCTAATGAACTTATTCTTTTCAAGATGATTATAAATCCTATCTCTTATAACCTTTTCCAACATTTTACCCACAACCGAAGTAAGGCTCACAGGTCTGTAATTACCAGGGCTGTCTCTACTCCCCTTCTTGAACAAGGGGATAACATTTGAATTCCTCCAGTCTTCCGGCACTATTCCTGTCGACAATGACGACATAAAAATTAAGGACAAAGGCTCTGCAATCTCCTTCCTGGCTTCCCAGAGAATCCTAGGATAAATCCCATCTGGCCCAGGGGACTTATCTATTTTCGCACTTTCCAAAATTGATAACACCTCCTCCTTGTGAAAATCAATCCCAACTAGCCTAGTAGTCTGTATCTCAGTATTCTCCTTGACAACATTTTCTTTCTCCACTGTAAATACTGACGAAAAATATTCATTTAACACTTCCCCTATCTCCTCCGATTCCACACACAACTTCCCACTACTATCCTTGATTGGCCCTAACCTATCTCTAGTCATTCTTTTATTCCTTATATACCTATAGAAAGCCTTCGGGTTTTCTTTGATCCTATCCGCCAATGACTTCTCGTGTCCTCTCCTTGCTCTTCTTATCTCTCCCTTTAGATCCTTCCTGGCTAGCTTGTAATTCTCAAGCGCCCTAACTGAGCCTTCACGTCTCATCCTAACATAAGCCATCTTCTTCCTCTTGACAAGCGCTTCAACTTCTTTAGTAAACCACGGCTCCCTCGCTCGACAACTTCCTCCCTGCCTGACAGGTACATACTTATCAAGGACACGCAGTAGCTGCTCCTTGAATAAGCTCCACAGTTCGATTGTGCCCATCCCCTGCAGTTTCCTTCCCCATCCTACGCATCCTAAATCTTGCCTAATCGCATCATAATTTCCTTTCCCCCAGCTATAATTCTTGCCCTGCTGTGTATGCCTGTCCCTGCCCATCGCTAAGGTAAACCTAACCGAATTGTGATGACTATCACCAAAGTGCTCTCCAACTTCTAAATCTAACACCTGGCTGGGTTCATTACCCAGTACCAAATCCAATGTGGCATCGCCCCTGGTTGGCCTGTCTACATACTGTGTCAGAAAACCCTCCTGCACACACTGGACAAAAACAGACCCATCTAAAGTACTCGAACTATAGTATTTCCAGTCAATATTTGGAAAGTTAAAGTCCCCCATAACCACTACCCTGTTACTCTCGCTCCTGTCAAGAATCATCTTTGCTATCCTTTCCTCTACATCTCTGGAACTATTTGGAGGTCTATAGAAAACTCCCAACAGGGTGACCTCACCTCTCCTGTTTCTATCCTCGGCCCATACTACCTCAGTAGACGAGTTCTCAAACGTCCTTTCTGCCGCAGTAATACTTTCCTTGATTAACAATGCCACACCCCCCCTCTTTTACCATCTTCTCTGTTCCTAGTGTAACATCTAAATCCAGGAACCCGCAACATCCATTCGTGTCCCTGCTCCACCCATGTCTCTGAAATGGCCACAACATCGAGATCCCATGTTCCAACCCATGCTGCAAGCTCACCCACCTTATTCCGGATGCTACTGGCGTTGAAGTAGACACATTTTAAACCAAGCTCTTGCTTGCCAGTGCCCTCTTGTGTCCTTATAACCTTATCCCTGACCTCACTACTCTCAACATCCTGCACACTAGAACTACAATTTAGGTTCCAACCCCCCTGCTGAATTAGTTTTATTCCCTCCGAAGAGCACTAGCAAATCTCCCCCCCAGGATATTAGTACCCCTCTGGTTCAGGTGAAGACCATCCTGTTTGTAGAGGTCCCACCTACCCCAGAAAGAGCCCCAATTATCCAGGAAACCAACACCCTCCCTCCTACACCATCCCTGCAGCCACGTGTTCAACTCCTCTCTCTCCCTATTCCTCACTTCGCTAGCACGTGGCACGAGCAACAACCCAGAGATAACAACTCTGTTTGTTCTCGCTCTAAGCTTCCACCCTAGCTCCCTGAATTTCTGCCTTAAATCCCCATCTGTCTTCCTACCTATGTCGTTGGTGCCTATGTGTACCACGACTTGGGGCTGCTCCCCCTCCCCCTTGTGGATCCCAAAAACACGATCCGAGACATCACATACGCTGGCACGTGGGAGGCTACACACCAACCGTGAGTCTCGCTCGTTCCCACAAAACCTCCTATCTGTTCCCCTAACTATGGAGTCCCCAGTGACTAATGCTCTGCTCCTCTTCCCCTTCCGTTCTGAGCAACAGGGACAGACTCTGCGCCAGAGACTTGAATCCCGTTGCCTACCCCTGGTAAGTCGTCTCCCCCAACAGTATCCAAAACGGTATACCTGTTGTTGAGGGAAACGGCCACAGGGGATCCCTGCGCTGCCTGCTGGTTCCCTCTCCTTCCCCTGACGGTAACCCATCTACCTTTTTCTTTTACCTGATGTCTGACTGCCTCCCGATACCTCCTCTCAATAAACCCCTCCGCCTCCCGAATGATTCGAAGTTCCTCCAGCTCCAGCTCCAGTTCCGTAACGAGGTCCTCGAGGAGCTGGAGCTGGGTGCACTTCCTGCAGATGCAGTCAGCAGGGACACCCTTGGCAACCCTTACCTCCCACATTCTGCAGGAGGAACATTCAACTGCCTTAACCTCCATTCCCACTGTTCTAAATTCCCAAGTTTGTAACCAATCACAAGATAAAACAAGAAGTGAAATAGAAAAAACCTTACCTTACCGACACACAACCGAGTCCTTTTTTTTGGTAAGAGGAGGAAGGCGGGTGGGAGACACTACAAGAGCAGACTCTGAGGGCGGAGTTCCCGAGCGGTGAGTATATAAAAAAACCTACCTCGGAGATACTCGGAGCAGGCTCGGAGGGCGGAGTTCCAGAGCGGTTCGAATGAAAAACATACCTCGGGGATTCTCAGTGCAGACTCGGAGGGCGGAGTTACAGAGCGGTAAGTACAAAAAACTTCCCTCAGGGATTCTCGGAGCAGACTCAGAGGGCGCAGTTGCAGAGCGGTAAGTATAAAAAACGTACCTCGGGGATTCGCAGAGCAGACTCAGAGGGCGGAGTTCCCGAGCAGTGAGTATATAATAAAACTTACCTCAGGGATACTCGGAGCAGGCTCGGAGGGCGGAGTTGTAGAGTGGCTCGTAAGAAAAACATACCTCGGGGATTCTCGGAGCAGACTCGGAGGGCGGAGTTCCAGAGCGGTAAGTACAAAAAACATACCTCAGGGATTCTCGGAGCAGACTCGGAGGGCTGAGTTCCAGAGCAGTAGGTAAAAAAACACTTACCTCGGGGATTCTCGAGCAGACTCGGAGGGCGGATTTCCAGAGCGGTAAGTATAAAACGCTTTCCTCAGGGATTCTCGGAGCAGACTCAGAGGGCGCAGTTGCAGAGCGGTAAGTATAAAAAACATACCTTGGGGATTCGCAGAGCAGACTCGGAGGGCGGAGTTCCCAAGCGGTAAGTGTATAAAAAAACTTACCTCGGGGATTCTCGGAGCAGACCCAGAGGGTGGTGTACCCGAGCAGTGAGTATATAAAAAAACCTACCTCGGAAATACTCGGAGCAGGCTCGGATGGCGGAGTTCGAGAGCTGTCCGTATGAAAAACATACCTCGTGGATTCTCAGAGCCGACTCGGAGGGTGGAGTTCCAGAGCTGTAAGAGCAAAAAACTTACCTCAGGGATTCAGGGAGCAGACTCGGAGGGCTGATTTCCAGAGCAGTAGGTCAAAAAAACTTACCTTGGGGATTATCGGAGCAGAGTCGAAGGGCGGCGTTCCAGTGCATTAAGTATAAAAAACGTACCTCGGGGATTCTCGGAGCAGACTCGGAGGGCGGAGTTCCAGAGCGGTAAGAACAAAAAACTTACCTCGGTTATTCTCAGAGCAGACTCGGAGGGCGGAGTTCCAGAGCAGTAAGTACAAAGAAACTACCTCAGGGATTCTCTCAGCCGACTCGGAGGGCAGAGTTCCAGAATTTTATGTATAAAAAACTTCCCTCGGGCATTGTCGGAGCAGACTCAGAGGGCTGAGTTCTAGAGCGGTGAGTTTATCAAAAAACGTACCTCGGGAATTCTCGGAGCAGACTCGAGTGCAGGGTTCCAGAGCGCAAAGTATAAAAAACCTACCTCAGGGATTCTCGGAGCAGACGCGGAGGGCGGAGTTCCAGAGCAGTAAGTACAAAGAACTTACCTCAGGGATTCTCTCAGCCGACTCGGAGGGCAGAGTTCCAGAGTAGTATGTATAAAAAACTTCCCTCGGGCATTGTCGGAGCAGACTCGGAAGGCGGAGTTCGTGAGCATTGAGTATACAAAAAAACTTACCTCGGGGATTCTCGGAGCAGACTCAGAGGGCGCAGTTGCAGAGTGGTAAGTATAAAAAACTTACCTCGGGGATTCGCAGAGCAGACTCGGAGGGCGGAGTTCCAGAGCGGTAAGTGTATAAAAAAAACTTACCTAGGGGATTCTCGGAGCAGACTCAGAGGGCGGAGTTCCCGAACGGTGAGTATGTAAAAAAACCTACCGCAGGGATACTCGGAGCTGACTCGGAGGGCGGAGTTCCAGAGCGGTTCATATGAAAAACATACCTCGGGGATTCTCGGAGCAGACTCGGAGGGCGGTGTTTCAGAGCGGTAAATTCAAAAAACATACCTCAGGGATTATAGGAGCAGACTCGGAGGGCTGAGTTCCAGTGCGGTAGGTAAAAAAAACTTACCTCGGAGATTCTCGGAGCAGACTCGGAGGGTGGATTTCCTGAGCAGTAAGAATAAAACGCTTACCTCGGGGATTCTCGGAGCAGACTCAGAGGGCGCAGTGGCAGAGCGGTCAGTATAAAAAACTTACCTCGGGGATTTGCAGAGCAGACTCGGAGGGCGGAGTTCCAGAGCGATAAGTGTATAAAAAAACTTACTCGGGGATTCTCGGAGCAGACTCAGAGGGCGGAGTTCCCGAGCGGTGAGTGTATAAAAAAACCTACCTCGGGGATACTCGGAGCAGGCTCGGAGGGCGGAGTTCCAGAGAGGTTCGTATGAAAAGCATACCTTGGGGATTCTCGGAGCAGACGCAGAGGACGGAGTTCCAGTGCGGTAAGTACAAAAAACTTACCTCAGGGATTCTCGGAGCAGACTCGGAGGGTTGAGTTCCAGAGCGGTAGGTAAGAAAAAACTTACCTCGGGGATTCTCGGAGCAGACTCGGAGGGCAGATTTCCAGAGCGGTGACAATAAAAAAAATCTTATCTCGGGGATTCTACGAGCACACTCGGAAGGCGGAGTTCTAGAGCAGTAAGTACAAAGAACTTACCTCAGGGATTCTCTCAGCCGACTCAGAGGGCAGAGTTCCAGAGTAGTATGTAGAAAAAACTTCCCTCGGGCGTTGTCGGAACAGACTCGGAAGGCGGAGTTCGAGAGCATTGAGTATACAAAAAAACTTACCTCGGGGATTCTCGGAGCAGACTCAGAGGGCGCAGTTGCAGAGCGGTAAGTATAAAAAACTTACCTCGGGGATTCGCAGAGCAGACTCAGAGGGCGGAGTGCCCGAACGGTGAGTATATAAAAAAACCTACCTCGGGGATACTCGGAGCTGACTCGGAGGGCGGAGTTCCAGAGCGGTAAGTACAAAAAACTTACCTCAGGGATTCTCGGAGCAGACTCGGAGGGCTGAGTTCCAGAGCGGTAGGTAAAAAGAACTTACCTCGGGGAATCTCGGAGCAGACTCGGAAGGCGGATTTGCTGATCGGTAAGTATAAAACACTTACCTCGGGGATTCTCGGAGCAGACTCAGAGGGCGCAATTGCAGAGCAGTCAGTATTAAAAACTTACCTCGGGGATTCTCGGAGCAGACTTAGAGGGCGGAGTTCCCAAGCGGTGTGTATATAAAAAAACCTACCTCGGGGAAACTCAGAGCAGGCTCAGAGGGATGAGTTCCAGAGCGGTAGGTAAAAAAAACGTACCTCGGGGATTCTCGGAGCAGACTCGGAGGGCGGATTTCCAGAGCGGTAAGTATAAAACGCTTACCTCGGGGATTCTCGGAGCAGACTCAGAGGGCGCAGTTGCAGAGCGGTAAGTATAAAAAACGTACCTCGGAGATTCGCAGAGCAGACTCGGAGGGCGGAGTTCCAGAGTGGTAAGTGTATGAAAAAACTTACCTCGGGGATACTCGGAGCAGGCTCGGAGGGCGGAGTTCCAGAGCGGTTCGTATGTAAAACATACCTCGGGGATTGTCGGAGCAGACTCGGAGGGCGGAGTTCCAGACCGGTAAGTACAAAAAACGTACCTCAGGGATTCTCGGAGCAGACTCGGAGGGCGGATTTCCAGAGCGGTAAGTATAAAACGTTTACCTCGGGGATTCTCGGAGCAGACTCAGAGGGCGCAGTTGCAGAGCGGTAAATATAAAAAACGTACCTCGGGAATTCGCAGAGCAGTCTCGGAGGGTGGAGTTCCAGAGCAGAAAGTGTTTAAAAAATCTTACCTCGGGGATTCTCGGAGCAGACTCGGAGGGCAGAGTTCCAGAGCAGCAAGTGTTTAAAAAAACTTACCTCGGCGATTTTCGGAGCAGACTCAGAGGGCGGAGTTCCCGAGCGGTGATTATATTAAAAAACCTACCTCGGGGATACTCGGAGCAGGCTCGGAGGGCGGAGTTCCAGAGCGGTTCGTATGAAAAACATACCTAGGGGATTCTCGGTGCAGACTCTGAGGGCTGATTTCCAGATTGGTAGGTAAAATAAACTTACCTCGGGGATTCTCGGAGCAGACCCGGAGGGCGGATTTCCAGAGCAGTAAGTATAAAAAACTTACCTCGGGGATTCGCAGAGCAGACTCGGCGGGCGCAGTTCCAGAGCGGTAAGTGTATAAAAAAACCCACCTCGGGGATACTCGGAGCAGGCTCGGAGGGCGGCGTTCCAGAGCGCTTCGTATGAAAAACATACCTCGGGGATTCTCGGAGCAGACTCGGAGGGCGGAGTTCCAGAGCAGCAAGTGTTTAAAAAAACTTACCTCGGGGATTTTCGGAGCAGACTCAGAGGGCGGAGTTCCCGAGCGGTGATTATATTAAAACACCTACCTCGGGGATACTCGGAGCAGGCTCGGAGGGCGGAGTTCCAGAGCGGTTCGTATGAAAAACATACCTCGGGGATTCTCGGAGCAGACTCGGAGGGCGGAGTTCCAGTGCGGTAAGTACAAAAAACTTACCTCAGGGATTCTCGGTGCAGACCCGGAGGGCGGATTTCCAGAGCGGTAAGTATAAAACACTTACCTCGGGGATTCGCAGAGCATACTAGGGGGCGCCGTTCCAGAGCGGTAAATGTATAAAAAAACATACCTCGGGGATTCTCGGAGAAGACTCGGAGGGCGGAGTTCCAGAGCGGTTGGTATGAAAAACATACCTCAGGGATTCTTGGAGCAGACTCGGAAGGCGGAGTTCCCGAGCGGTGAGTAAATAAAAAAATCTACCTCGGGGATTCTCGGAGCAGACTCGGAGGGCGGAGTTCCAGAGCGGTAAGTATAAAAAACTTACCTCGGGGATTCGCAGAACAGACTCGGAGGGCGGAGTTCCCGAGCGGTGAGTAAATAAAAAAACCTACCTCGGGGATTCTCGGAGCAGACTCAGAGGGCGGAGTTCCCGAGCGGTGATTATATAAAGAAACCTGCCTCGGGGATACTCGGAGCAGGCTCGGAGGGCGGAGTTCCAGAGCGGTTCGTATGAAAAACATACCTCGGGGATTCTCGGAGCAGACTCGGAGGGCGGAGTTCCAGTGCGGTAAGTACAAAAAACTTACCTCAGGGATTCTCGGTGCAGACTCTGAGGGCTGATTTCCAGATTGGTAGGTAAAATAAAGTTACCTCGGGGATTCTCGGAGCAGACCCGGAGGGCGGATTTCCAGAGCGGTAAGTATAAAACACTTACCTCGTGGATTCGCAGAGCAGACTCGGGGGGCGCCGTTCCAGAGCGGTAAGTGTATAAAAAAACCTACCTCGGGGATACTCGGAGCAGGCTCGGAGGGCGGAGTTCCAGAGCGGTTGGTATGAAAAACATACCTCGGGGATTCTCGGAGAAGACTCGGAGGGCGGAGTTCCAGAGCGGTTGGTATGAAAAACATACCTCAGGGATTCTTGTAGCAGACTCGGAGGGCGGAGGTCCCGAGCGGTGAGTAAATAAAAAAATCTACCTCGGGGATTCTCGGAGCAGACTCGGAGGGCGGAGTTCCAGAGCGGTAAGTATAAAAAACTTACCTCGGGGATTCGCAGAACAGACTCGGAGGGCGGAGTTCCCGAGCGGTGAGTAAATAAAAAAACCTACCTCGGGGATTCTCGGAGCAGACTCAGAGGGCGGAGTTCCCGAGCGGTGATTATATAAAGAAACCTGCCTCGGGGATACTCGGAGCAGGCTCGGAGGGCGGAGTTCCAGAGCGGTTCGTATGAAAAACATACCTCGGGGATTCTCGGAGCAGACTCGGAGGGCGGAGTTCCAGTGCGGTAAGTACAAAAAACTTACCTCAGGGATTCTCGGTGCAGACTCTGAGGGCTGATTTCCAGATTGGTAGGTAAAATAAACTTACCTCGGGGATTCTCGGAGCAGACCCGGAGGGCGGATTTCCAGAGCGGTAAGTATAAAACACTTACCTCGTGGATTCGCAGAGCAGACTCGGGGGGCGCCGTTCCAGAGCGGTAAGTGTATAAAAAAACCTACCTCGGGGATACTCGGAGCAGGCTCGGAGGGCGGAGTTCCAGAGCGGTTGGTATGAAAAACATACCTCGGGGATTCTCGGAGAAGACTCGGTGGGCGGAGTTCCAGAGCGGTTGGTATGAAAAACATACCTCGGGGATTCTCGGAGAAGACTCGGAGGGCGGAGTTCCAGAGCGGTGAGTAAATAAAAAAACCTACCTCGGGGATTCTCGGAGCAGACTCGGAGGGCGGAGTTCCAGAGCGGTAAGTATAAAAAACGTACCTCGGGGATTCGCAGAACAGACTCGGAGCGCGGAGTTCCAGAGCGGTAAGTGTATAAAAAAATTTACCTCGGGGATTAGTTTAGTTTAGTTTAGTTTAGAGATACAGCACTGAAACAGGCCCTTCGGCCCACCGAGTCTGTGCCGACCATCAACCACCCATTTATACTAATCCTACACTAATCCCATATTCCTATCACATCCCCACCTGTCCCTATATATTTCCCTACCACCTACCTATACTAGGGGCAATTTATAATGGCCAATTAACCTATCAACCTGCAAGTCTTTGGCATGTGGGAGGAAACCGGAGCACCCGGAGGAAACCCACGCAGACACAGGGAGAACTTGCAAACTCCGCACAGGCAGTACCCAGAATCGAACCCGGGTCCCTGGAGCTGTGAGGCTGCGGTGCTAACCACTGCGCCAATGTGCGCTCGGAGGGCGGAGTTCCAGAGCGGTTGGTATGAAAAACATACCTCGGGGATTCTTGGAGCAGACTCGGAGGGCGGAGTTCCCGAGCGGTGAGTAAATAAAAAAACCTACCTCGGGGATTCTCGGAGCAGACTCAGAGGGCGGAGTTCCCGAGCGGTGATTATATAAAGAAACCTGCCTCGGGGATACTCGGAGCAGGCTCGGAGGGCGGAGTTCCAGAGCGGTTCGTATGAAAAACATACCTCGGGGATTCTCGGAGCAGACTCTGAGGGCTGATTTCCAGATTGGTAGGTAAAATAAACTTACCTCGGGGATTCTCGGAGCAGACCCGGAGGGCGGATTTCCAGAGCGGTAAGTATAAAGCACTTACCTCGGGGATTCGCAGAGCAGACTCGGGGGGCGCCGTTCCAGAGCGGTAAGTGTATAAAAAAACCTACCTCGGGGATACTCGGAGCAGGCTCGGAGGGCGGAGTTCCAGAGCGGTTGGTATGAAAAACATACCTCGGGGATTCTCGGAGAAGACTCGGAGGGCGGAGTTCCAGAGCGGTTGTTATGAAAAACATACCTCGGGGATTCTTGGAGCAGACTCGGAGGGCGGAGTTCCCGAGCGGTGAGTAAATAAAAAAACCGACCTCGGGGATTCTCGGAGCAGACTCGGAGGGCGGAGTTCCAGAGCGGTAAGTATAAAAAACTTACCTCGGGGATTCGCACAACAGACTCGGAGCGCGGAGTTCCAGAGCGGTAAGTGTATAAAAAAATTTACCTCGGGGATTCTCGGAGCAGACTCACAGGGCGGAGTTCCCGAGCGGTGAGTATATAAAAGAACCTACCTCGGGGATTTTCGGAGCAGGCTCGGAGGGCGGAGTTCCAGAGATGTAAGTACAAAAAACGTACCTCGGTGATTCTCTGAGCAGACTCGTAGGGCGGAGTTCTAGAGCGGTGAGATTTTAAAAAAACGTACCTCGTGAATTCTCGGAGCAGACTCGGAGGGTGCAATTAGAGAGTGGTGAGTATAAACAATTTCCCTCGGGGATTCTCGGAGCAGACTCGGAGGGCGGAGTTCCCGATCAGTAAGTAGAAAAAACTTACCTTAGGGATTCTCTCAGCCGACTCGGAGGGCAGAGTTCCAGAGTAGTATGTATAAAAAACTTCCCTCGGGGATTCTCGGAGCAGACTCAGAGGTCGGAGTTCCAGAGCGGTAAGGTTCAAAAACATATCTCGGGGATTCTTGGAGCAGACTCGGAGGGCGGAGTCCCAGGGCGGTGAGTATGTAAAAAAATCTACCTCGGGGATTCTCGGAGCAGACTCGGAGGGCGGCGTTCCAGAGCGGTAAGTATAAAAATCATACCTCGGCGACTCTCGGAGCAGACTCGGAGGGCGGAGTTCTAGAGCACTGACGATAAAAAAAGAACTTACCTCGGGGATTCTCCAAGCAGACTCGGAAGGCGAAGTTCCAGAGCGGTGAGTATGTAAAAAACTTCCCTCGGGAATTCTCGGAGCAGACTCGGTGGGCGGAATTCCAGAGCGGTATCTATAAAAACCTTACCTCGGGGATTCTTGGAGCAGACTCAGAGGGCAGAATTCCAGCGCGGTAAGTATCAAAAACTTACCTCGGGAATTCTCGGAGGAGACTCAGCGGGCGGAATTCCAGAGAGCTAAGTACAAAAAACTTACCTCGGGGATTCTCGGAGCAGACTCGGAAGGCGGTGTTCCAGAGCGGTAAGTATAAAAATCTTCCCTCGCGGATTCCCAGGGCAGACTCGGAGGGCGGAGTTCCAGAGTGTTGATTATAAAAAAGAACTTACCTTGGTATTCTCGGAGCAGACTCGGAGGGCGGAGTTCCAGAGCGGTAAGTATATAAAAACTCTTCCCTCGTGGATTCTCGGAGCTGACTCGGAGGTCGAAGTTCCAGGGCGGTGAGGATATAAAAAAACTTACCTCGGGGATTCTCGGAGCAGACTCGGAGGGCGGAGCTCCAGAGCGGTTTGTATAAAAAACCTACCTCGGTGTTTCTCCGAGCATACTCGGAGGGTGGAGTTTCAGAGCAGTAAGTATAAACAACTTCCCTCATGGATTCTCAGAGCAGACTCGGAAGGCGGAGTTACAGAGCGGTTAGTATAAAAAACTTACCTCGGGGATTCTCGGAGCAGACACGGAGGGCGCAGTTCCGGAGCGGTAAGGATCGACAACTTCCCTCGTGGATTCTCGGAGCAGACACGGAGGGCGGAGTTCCAGTGCGGTGAGTATATAAAAACCATACCTCGTGGATTCTCGGAACAGCGCGGAAGGCGTAGTTCCAGAGTGCTTTGTATAAAAATCTTACCTCGGGGATTCTCCGAGAAGACTCAGTGGGTGGAGTTCCAGAGCGGTAAGTATAAAAAACTTCATTCATGGATCTCAAGACAGACTCGGATGTCGGAGTTCCTGAGCGGTGACTATAGAAACACTTACCTCGGGGATTCTTGGAGCAGACTCGGAGGGCGGAGTCCCAGGGCGGTGAGTATGTAAAAAAATCTACCTCGGGGATTCTCGGAGCAGACTCGGAGGGCGGCGTTCCAGAGCGGTAAGTATAAAAATCATACCTCGGCGACTCTCGGAGCAGACTCGGAGGGCGGAGTTCCAGAGCACTGACGATAAAAAAAGAACGTATCTCGGGGATTCTCCAAGCAGACTCGGAAGGCGAAGGTCCAGAGCGGTGAGTATGTAAAAAACGTCCCTCGGGAATTCTCGGAGCAGACTCGGTGGGCGGAGTTCCAGAGCGGTATCTATAAAAACCTTACCTCGGGGATTCTTGGAGCAGACTCAGAGGGCAGAATTCCAGCGCGGTAAGTATCAAAAACTTACCTCGGGAATTCTCGGAGGAGACTCAGCGGGCGGAATTCCAGAGCGCTAAGTACAAAAACCTTACCTCGGGGATTCTCGGAGCAGACTCGGAAGGCGGTGTTCCAGAGCGGTAAGTATAGACAACTTAACTCGGGATTTTCGCAGCCGAGTCGGAGGGCGGAGTTCCAGAGTGGTAAGTATAAAAACCTTACCTCGGGGATTCTCCGAGCAGACTCGGAGGGCGGAGTTCCAGAGCGGTAAGTATAAAAATCTTCCCTCGCGGATTCCCAGAGCAGACTCGGAGGGCGGAGTTCCAGAGTGTTGATTATAAAAAAGAACTTACCTTGGTATTCTCGGAGCAGACTCGGAGGGCGGAGTTCCAGAGCGGTGAGTATATAAAAACTCTTCCCTCGTGGAGTCTCGGAGCTAAGTCGGAGGTCGGAGTTCCATGGCGGTCAGGATATAAAAAAACTTACCTCGGGGATTCTCGGAGCAGACTCGGAGGGCGGAGCTCCAGAGCGGTTTGTATAAAAAACCTACCTCGGTGTTTCTCCGAGCATACTCGGAGGGTGGAG
This sequence comes from Heterodontus francisci, assembly GCF_036365525.1. NCBI lineage: Eukaryota > Metazoa > Chordata > Chondrichthyes > Heterodontiformes > Heterodontidae > Heterodontus > Heterodontus francisci. Next base: position 4,361,514 of record NC_090391.1, read on the forward strand.
TTTCAGAGCGGTAAGTATAAACAACTTCCCTCATGGATTCTCAGAGCAGACTCGGAAGGCGGAGTTGCAGAGCGGTTAGTATAAAAAACTTACCTCGGGGATTCTCCGAGCAGACTCGGAGGGCGGAGTTCAAGAGCGCTAAGTACAAAAAACATACCTCAGGGATTCTCAGAGCAGACTCGGATGGCTGAGTTCCAGAGTGGTAAGTATAAAAAACTTCCCTCGGGAACTCTCGGAGCATACACGGAGGGTGGAGTTCCAGAACGGTGAGTATATAAAAAAACTTACCACTGGGATTCTCGGACAGAATCGGAGGGCGTAGTTCCAGAGCAGAAAGTATAAAAAACTTACCTCGGGGATTGTCGGAGCAGACACGGAGGGTGCAGTTCCGGAGCGGTAAGGATCGACAACTTCCCTCGCGGATTCTCAGAGCAGACTCGGAGGGCGGAGTTCGTGAGCGGTGACTATGGAAACACGTACCTCGGGGATTCTCAGAGCAGACTCGGAGGGCGGAGTCCCAGAGCGGTGAGTATGTAAAAAAACTTGCCTTGGGGATTCTCGGAGCAGACTCGGAGGGCGGAGTTCCAGAGCGGTTAGTATAAAAAACTTACCTCGGGGACTTTCCGAGCAGACTCGGAGGGCGGAGTTCCAGAGCGGTAAATGTAAAAATCATACCTCGTGGATTCTCCCAGCAGAATCAGAGGGCAGAGTTCCAGAGCGGTAAGTAAAGAAAACTTACCTCGGCGACTCTCGGAGCAGACTCGGAGGGCGGAGTTCCAGAGTGGTGAGTATAAAAAAAAAGCTTCCCTCGGGGATTCTCGGAGCAGACTCGGAGGGCAGAGGTCCAGAGCGGTAAGTATAAAAAACCTACCTCAGGGATTCCGGTTGCAGACTCGGAGCACGGATTCAAGTGTTGTGACTATAAAAAAAAAGCTTATCTCGGGGATTATCGGAACAGACTCGGAGGGCGGAGTTCCAGAGTGCTGCTTACATGAAAAAACTTACCTTGGCGATGTTAGGACAGTCTCGGAGGGCGCAGTTCTTGAGCGGTGAGTATATAAAAAAACTTACCTCGTGGATTCTTGGAACAGCGCGGAGGGCCGAGTTCCAGAGCGGCAAGTATAAAAAATATACCTCGGGGTTTCTCGGAGCAGACACGGAGGGCGGAGTTCCAGAGCGGTGAGTATATAAAAACCATATCTCGTGGATTCTCGGAACAGCGCGGAGGGCGTAGTTCCAGAGCGGAAAGTATAAAAAACTTACCTCGGGGATTCTCGGAGCAGACTCAGAGGGCGGAGTTCCAGAAAGGTGAGTATATCAAAAACTTTACGTCGAAGATTCTCGGACAGACACGGAGGGCGCAGTTCCGGAGTGGTAAGTATCGACAACTTCCATTGCGGATTCTCAGAGCAGACTCATAGGGCGGAGTTCCAGAGCGGTGACTATAAAAAAGAACTGACCTTGGTATTCTCGGAGCAGACTCGGAGGGCGGAGTTCCAGAGCATTGAGTATATAAAAAAACTTCCCTCATGGATTCTCAGAGCAGACTCGGAGGACCGAGTTCCAGAGCGGTGACTATAAAAAACACTTACCTCGGGGATTCTCGGAGCAGACTCGGAGGGCGGAGTTACAGAGCAGTGAGTATATCAAAAAACGTACCTCGGATATTCTCGGACAGACTCGGAGGGCGGAGTGCCAGAGCGGTGCGTGTATAAAAAATCTTACCTTGGGGATTCTCGGACAGACTCGGAGGGTGGAGTTCCAGAGCGCTAAGTATAAAGAACTTACCTCGCAGATTCTCGGACTGACTCGAAGGGCAGAGTTCCAGAGCAGTAGGTATAAAAATCTTACCTCGGGGATTCTCGGAGCAGACTCGGAGGGCGGATTTCCAGATCAATAAGTATAAAAAACGTACCTCAGGGATTCTCAGAGCAGACTCGGAGGACGGTTTTCCAGAGCGGTGAGTATAAACAACTTACCTCGGGGATTCTCGGAGCAGACTCGGAGGGCGGTGTTCCAGAGTGGTAAGTGTAAAAAACTTACCTCGGGGGTTCTCGGAGCAGACTCGGACGGCGGAGTTCCAGAGCATTAAGTATAAACAACTTCCCTCGGGGATTCTCAGAGCAGACTCGGAGGGCGGAGTTCCAGAGCGGTGACTCTAGATAGATCGTTAGATAGATAGATAGATAGATAGATGGATCGATAGTTAGGCAGTGAGAATAAGTGGTGCCCCTGTCTCACTAATATAAATCATCGTTTCAGAACTGATCCTTGTGGAACATCACTTCCCTCTTCTAGTACCTAGAAGGGCACCAGTACAATGTTAATAGTGAAATTGTAATGCGATTATGGAGACATTGAAAGTGCAGTATTGCTGTACAATGAATGTGCATCACTTTCTAAAACTATAAAAGCAGCTTAAATACTTATAAATGTAAGAACGCTTCCCAGTAACAAACATAATCAAATTCCCCGGTCATATTGGATTGAAATTTTGCCTTTCATTTCTGGGCGCCTGGCCGAAGAGCAGAGTGGAAAATCAGGTAGAGCAAGGGAGCAATCCCACAGCGATAACAGGGCAGAACATCCTTAATATCAATGTAAAGGCATCAGTCACATTCCATAAGTGTCACATTGTCATTCCTGACAGTTTTTCCTTCTGCCGCATGGCTCAGCTTTTACCGAACGTAAAGGTAAAGAATATCATCTTCCTTCTTTCATACCAAGCTACTAAGAGCAAATTCACTGCTGGGGTCGGGTGGGGTGGGAGGAAGGAATGTATCAGTGATGGAAGCAAAATGATTTTCATGCACCTACCTTACGTAATTTCATTTCCCACGATACAATACGCAGTCTCTAATGTGCCAGGATATGAAGCAGGCTTATGTTATCACAAATCCCATATTGAGAGAGTGGTGCATATAGCATATGGAATCGTAGGTTTCTCTATAGAGGACAAAATCAGGGAGGTGTTGCTGAACCTGTATAAAGCTCTGGTTAGGTCCCATCTGGAGTGTTGTGTCCAGCTCTGGTCACCACACGTTAGGAAGGAGGTGAGGGTCTTGAGAGGGTGTACAGGCGATTTACTGGAATGGTTCCAGGGGTTGGGGATTATATCTATAATGTTAGGGTGGAAAAGCTGGAGTTGTTCTCATAAGAACAGAGGAGATTGAGGGGAGATTTATTCGAGATGTGCAAGATTATGACAGGCTTAGCTAAGTTGGGCAAGGAAAAACTGTTCCCATTAACAAATGGCACAAGGACGAGGGAGCACATGTTGAATGTTTTGGGCAAGAGATGCATGGAGGAATATGAGGAAGCACGTTTTTACGCAGTGGGTGGTAATGACTCGCTGCCCACAAGGATGGTGGAAGTGGAGACGATCACTGAATTCAAGAGGAAGTTGGATGTCCACCTGGACACAATAGACTTGCAGGGCCACGGAGATCGAGTTGGAGAATGGGACTGACTGAATAACTCAGTTGAGAGCCGCATGGACTTGATGGGCCGAAAACCCTCCTTCTGTGCTGTGAATGACTCTGTGACTCTAAGACTCACGGACTCCCGCCTTTCGTCTCCCAGCAAAAGGTGGCTGCTGTTAACCTTCGTGAAATTATACATCCCTATTCACCTGGTTAACCCACTATTGAACTTCTTGGACCTGGGGGCACGTTTGCGTTTTACACACACACTATGCAGGAACAGCGATGCAGTATGCAGTTATCTAAAGACGATTGGGAATACAAATGGGTGGACGTTATGCTTCGGGTGTACGGATTCATAGCAAGACCCCTTGAGTACCGTTCTGGTCGCCACACCTCAGGAAAGATCTATTGGCCTTTGAGGATGTGCAGCACAGATAGACCAGACTGATATTGGGCTCAGAGGGTTACATTATGAGGGCAGATTGCATAGGCGAGGCTTGTATTCCCTTAAGTATAGAAGATTGATGGGAAATCAAATTGTGGTACTTATTATGTAGCAATCAATATCAATAATTTGGATTTGGAGCCCAAATGTAATGTTTCCAATTTTGCGAATGACACAAAACTAGGTGGGAATGTGGGTTGTGAGGAGGATGCAAGGAGGCTTAAAGAGGATTTTTGCAGACTGACTGAATGGGAAAGAACATGGTAGATGGAAAATAGTATGGAAAACTGTGATGTTATCCACTTTGGTAGGAAAAACAGAAATGCATATGTTTTTCTTCAATGGTGAGAGTTTGGGAAGTGCTGATGTCCAAAGGTGACCTGGGTGCCCTTGTTCATGAATGACTGAAAGCTAACATGCAGATGCAGCAAGAAATTGAGACGATAATTGGCATATTGACCTTTTTGCCAGATGATTTGAGTACAGGAGTAAAGATGTCTTGCTGTAATTGTATAGAGCATTGGTGAGACCGCACCTGGAGTATTGTGCGCAGTTTTGGTCTCCTTACCTAAGGAAGGATATACTTGCCATAGTGGCACTGCAAAGACGGTTCATCAGACTAATCCCTGGGATGGCAGGATTGTCCTATGAGGAGAGATTGAGGAGACTGGGTATTTTTTCTCCACAGTTTTGTAGAATGAGAAGTGGTCTTATTAAAATATACAATATTCTTACAGGGCGTGACAGGTTAGGTGAAGGAAGGATATTTCGACTGGTTGGGGAGTCTCGATCCAAGGGAACACAGTCTCAGAATAAATAGTAGGCCATTTAGGACTGAGATGTGGAGGAACATTTGCACGCAGACGGTGGTGAATATTTGCAAATTCGGTACCCCAGAGGGTGGTAGAGTCTCAGTAATTGAATATGTTCAAGACAGAGATGGATAGATTTCTGGATATTAGAGATATCAAGGGGTATGGGGATAGTGCGGGTAAATGGTGTTGAGATAGAAGATCAGTCATTATCTAGTTGCATGGCGGAGCGGGCTCGAGGGACCGAATGGCTTACTCTTGTTCTTATATTAGAGCGAGGTAGCTCAGCAGAAAAATCAGGCAGCACCTTTGCACACAACAGTCAGCAGAAGTTGACAATCTTTCCCCCAAAGGGTGATGGATGTTGCTGAACAGTTGTAGTTTTAGAGACTGTGATTTTATTATCTTAATTCCAGGTATTATGGTTGATAGAACAAAGGTGGGTAAAGAGAGCTGAAGTGCAAAACAGCGATGATATAATTGAAAGGTAGCAGGCTAGCAGGGCTGAATGGCCTACACCTGTTTGCTATGTTTCAAAAGGGTCGTTTCATTGACATGTGAAGGAAAACCCATACCAGGAATAGGTTAGGTTTTCATTTCTGGATTCTATTTCTCAAGCTGGCTGTTTACAAGCACATACTGTCTCTGGATAGCATTGAATGAAGTGTCAATGATCATCATGTTCCTTAGCACTGTACCTCTTGTTGGGAGGCGGGGGTGGGGTGGCGGCACACCTTGAGCCCAGGATATCTGTAAATGTTCTATACATTCACCGCTGCATAGACGGTGGAGTCGTCACTGAGGGTTGGCGTGGTCTCTGGCGGAGGCTGAAATAAACGGTGAAATTGGTCAGAAAAATCAACCCATTGTCTTAAAATCTGATAAAAGGTCAGTGAAATTCTCTCCGCAGTGATCAGCAGCAGAAGGAAGCAAAAGTAGAAAATTGCCTTCTTTCGACCAAAGAATACGCTTCATGGACTACACATAAACCAACAGTGGAACAGTAATGGCTGTACAATGGAAACATCTGGTTATATAGCGGCATATTTAACATATACGATGCAATTGGCCGAACATAACTGTCAATGCCCTTCATTTCTTATCGAGGGAGCAGTTCTGCTCTCCACTGCTCAAAGATTCATCTTTTTGTATTGAGGATCAATCCAGTGAGTCAAACACAATCTGTTACTGCCATTGCCTGTGTTCATTTCTGTGGCCATTTTAAGATAGTTTGAAATGTAAATGAAAAGCTATTTGTCATAGAGTCATAGAGTCGTACAGCATAGCAACAGGCGCTTCGGCCCACCGCATCCATGCCGACCATAATGTCTATCTATACTAATCCCACCTGCCTGCTTTAATTCCATTTCACTCCATGCCTTGCTCATTCAACTGCCGGTCCAAATGCCTCTTAAATGTTGCTTCTGTTCCTGCCTCCACCACCTCCTCTGGCAGCTCATTTCAGACACCCACTATTCTTTGTGTGAAAAATTTACAACTTCGATCCCCTTTAAACCTTCTCTCTCTCACCTTAAATCTATGCCCTCTAGTTTTAGTCACCCCTACCATGGGAAACAGACTCTGGCTATCTACCCTATCTATGCCTCCAATAATTTCATACAACTCTATTATGTCCCCTCTCAGCCTCCTTCACTCCAGAGAAAACAGATCCAGCGTATCCAATCTCTCTTTGTATCTCAAGCCTTTCAAACCAGGCAACATCCCTGAGAATATTTTCTGCACCTTCTGAAGCTTAATCACATATTTCCTGTAGTGCAGTGACCAGAATTGCAACTCCAAGTGCGGCCAAACCAACGTTATGTACAACTGTAACATGACGTCCCAACTCTTGCACTCAATGCCTCAGCCGATGAAAGCAAGCATGCTATATGCCTTCTTCACCACCCTGTCTACCTGTGTTGCTACTTTCAAGGAAACATGTACTTGCACCCCAAGGTACCTCTACACAACAACACTCCCCAGGGCCCTGCAATTCACTGTTTATGTCCTGCCCTGGTTTAACGTCCCAAAATGCATCACTTCGCACTTGTCTGCTTTAAATTCCATTTGTCAATCCCTTGCCCATTGTCCCAGTTGATCTATATCGTGTTGTAAGCTGAGACAACCTTCTTCATTGTCCACTATACCACCAATTTTGGTGTCATCAGCAAACTTACTAATCATCCCCCCCTAAATTCTGATCCAGGTCATTAATATATACGACAAGTAACAGAGGACCCAGCACCGATCCCTGTGGCACACCACTGGTCACCGGCCTCCAATCTGAAAAAACAACCCTCCACCAGCACCCTCTACCTCCTATCACCAAGACAGTTTTGTATCCAATTGGCTCACTCACCATGGATCCCATGTGTTTGAACCCTCTGGCCCAGCATACCCTGCGCGACCTTGTCAAAGGCCTTGCTAATGTCCATGTAGACAACGTCCATTGCCGTGCCTTCGTCAATCTTCTTGGTCACCTCCTCAAAAACCTCAATCAAATTCGTGAGATATGATTTTCCATGCACAAAACCATGCTGACTATCACTAATCTGACCTTGCCTTTCCAAATACATATAAATGCTGTCTCTCAGAATCCCTTGCAGTAACTTTCCCACCACTGATGTAAGGCTCACCGGCCTGTAGTTCCCTGGCTTATCTCTGCTGACCTTCTTAAATAAAGGCACAACATTAACTATCCTCCAGTTTTCCAGTACTTCACCCTTGGCTAATGATAACACATAAATCTCTGCCAGGGCCCCTGCAATCTCCTCCCTTGCTCCCCATAATATGCTCGGATACACCTGGTCATGTCCTGGGGATTTATCCACCTTAATGCTCTTCAAAACCTCCAACCTCTGTTGTAATGTTGATAAGCTCCAGGATATCTCGGTTCCGTCCCTTGAACTGAATAGCTTCCACGACCTTCTCCACGCTAAATACAGATGAGAAGTATTAATTTAAGAACGCGCCCATTTTCCGGGGCTCCACACATAGATTATCACACTGATCCTTAGCGGGATCTACTCTCTCCATAGCTACCCTTTTACTCTTAATATACTTACAGAATATTTTAGGATTCTCCTTTATCTTATTTGCCAGAGAAATCTCATGACCCCTTTTCGCCCTCCTAATTTACTTCTTAAGTGGATTCCTACAACCCTTATACTCCTCGAGGGACTAGCTTGATCCATGCTGCCTATTCCTGACATATGCCTCCTTCTTTGTTATGACCTGACCCTCAATATCCCTCGTCAACCAATGTTCCCCAAACTTGCCAGACTTGCCCTTCAATCTGACAGGGACATGCCGGCCCTGAACTCTTTCTGTCTCACTTTTAAAAGCCTCCCACATGTCAGACGTCCCTTTACCTGTAAACAGCCTCTCCCATTCAGCTTTTGAAATCTGCTGTCTGATGCCATCGAAATCAGTCTTCCCCCAATTTAGGACTTCAACCTGAGGAGCAGTCATATCCTTTTCCATAACTATCTTGAAGTTAATAGAGTTATGGTCACTGCTTCCAAAGTGCTCCCCCACTGACACATCAACCACCTGCCCATCCTCATTTCCTAAGAGGAGGTCGAGTGTAGCCCCTTCTTTAGTAGGGCAATCCACGCACTGCTTCAGAAAACTATCCTGGACACATTTAACAAATTCTTCCCCATCTGATCCCTTAGCACTAAGGCAGTCCCAGCCAATATCAGGGAAGATAAAATCATCTACTATTACAACCCTATAATTTCTGCACCTATCTGTGATTTCCTTACATATATGCTCCTCTACTTCCCACTGACTATTGGGGGGCTTATCGCATAATCCCATCAAAGTGATGACCTCTTTGTTATTTCTAATTTATACCCATATGGCCTTGCCGGATGTTTCCCCGGGATATCCTCTCTAAGTACTGCCGTGATGTCCTCCCTAATCAATAGTGCAACTCCCCCTCCTATCTTACCTCCACCCCTGTCATGCCAGCAGCATCGGTACCCCAGAACATTGAGCTGCCAGTCCTTCTCGTCCCTCAACCACGTTTCCATAATATCTATAATATCACAATCCCATGTACCGATCCATGCTTGAGTTCCTCTGCATTACCTGTAAGGCTTCTAGCACTAAAGTAAATGCAGATAACTGTGCCAGACCTTCCATACTCCCTGTCCTGCCTATCCTGCCTACTGTACTTGCTTGCTTTAACCTCTATATTTGCCTCAACTATCCCATCGTAGAGGCTACTACTTTGGGTCTAACATCCCTGCCAGACTAGTTTAAACCCTCCCAAGTAGTGCTAGTAAACCTCCTGGCAAGGATATTGGCCCCCTTCCAGTCCAGATGCAACCCATCCCTCTTGTACAGGTCACCTCTGCACCAGAAGAGATCCCAATGGTCCAAGTAGCTGATGCCCTCCCGCCTACACCAGCTCTTCAGCCACACATTCATTTGCCATATCCTCCTATTCCTACCCTCACTCGCACGTGGCACAGGGATCAATCCTGACATTACAACCCTAGAGGTCCTGCTTTTTAACCTTCTGCCTAGCTCCCTATATTCACTTTGCAGTACCTCATCCCTCTTCCTACCTATGTCATTGGCACCAATGTGGACCAGGACCTCTGGCTGCTCACCCTCCCCTTTCAGAATATCCTGTGCCTGCTCAGAGACATCCTTGATCCTGGCACCAAGGAGACAACACACCATCCTGGATTCTCGCTCGCGGTCACAGAAACGCTGATCTGTGCCCCTGACTATAGAGTCCTCTATCACTACCGCTCAACAACATTTTGACATCCCCTGCTGTACAACAGAGCCAGTCGTGGTGCCATTGATCTGGCTGCCGCTGCTGCTTTCATCTGAGAGGCCATCCCACCCCCACACCCCCTCCCCACCCCAAGGGTATCCAAAACACCATACTTATTAGTCGGGAGTAGCCACAGGGGACTCCTGCACGACCTGCCTTCACTTCCTGGCGGTCACCCATCTATCTGGCTGAACCTGCAGGGTGACCACCTCCCTGAAACTCCTATGATATTTTCTGTCTCCAGTATGCTCCTCAGTGAGTCTAACTGCCACTCCAACCGATTCATGCGATCTGAAAGGAGCTGCAGCTGGACACACTTCCTGCATACGTATTCGTCAGGGACATTTGACTTCTTCCTGATTTCCCGCATTTCAAAGTAGGAGCATACTAGCCCACTGACTGCCATTTCAACCCTTTCTGGCTTAAAAGAAAGAAAGACAGAAATTGGGAATAAATCTTGAATATTTACAAAAGGAACAAGTGAGCTGAGATATTACAAACTGAACATGGACTCAGTAACAGAAAGCAACAAGATATTAGGGCGCTTCTTGCCAAGAGCATGAATGAATGATATAAGAGCCGATATCAGAGGCTATATTTTACCCCCAGGGCCATTTGTAACTTACTTTGTTTCTCTTCGGTTGTGCTTTCAGGTTAAGGACAGCGTCCAAATGAAACAAAGCAAAGCAATAAATGCTAGATGTGCTAAAACTTAAACTTTTTTGTTCGTTTCTTGAAGAGTTCTATGTCGATTGTTCGATTGTCCACATTTTCACTTCACTAAATCATTGCAATTATTGAGTTTTCCCGATTTTATTAACTCTAGCTTTGGCAGCGGTGCCTTCAGCTGCCTGGTCAACAGGCTCCCGAATCCCCTCTCTAAACCTCTCCAACTCTCTCCCATTCTTGTGTCCATTAAGAATGTTCCTTAAAGTGTACCTCTTTGCCCAAACTTTTGGCCACCTGCCCTGTTATCGGCCTATGTGGCTCATTGTCTAATTTTGCTGGATAACCCGCTTGTGAAGTTGTTTGTGTTGTTTTAGTACTTTACAGGCGTTATATAGTTATAGGTAGGCGTTGCATCATATGGACGGGGCACTGACTCTACTGCCAAGTGTTGGGAGCAGCTAGTCCTTGACAAATCCTAATAGCTCTTCGATTGTTCATGAAGAAGTGAATGCACCTCCTTTGCCCACCTTTCCTTCCCCATTTCAACTCTTGTTGCAGAAGCTGAATGGGATGGCCAAGATTTCCCTGGGGATGGGGAGCAGATTTTCAGTGTGTGACTTGTTATTAAGGCTCTCACTAATGGAGCATTGGAGTGTCTAGTCTTGAACTGAACATGGTCACAATGATTGTGCAACGGTATCACTTTACACTTTGACTATGAATGTGTATTTTTCCATGTGCTGTATTCCGAAAAATTTCTACAACGAAATGCATTAACGTTGGCATATTTGAATAGCTGCCATTTTTGATCTTGTTCCCTGTCTGCAAATTGTTACTAGCTACAGTAATATTTCATATCCTACTTAGGTGTCACTCTCTTCCCATTATAACAACCTATGGCCCCCACATCTCCGCCACTGGCAAATGTCTATGTAAGTAGAATAGGAGGGTCAGTGTCTTATTGGATAAAATAAAATGGCCGAAGGACAGAAGCTGCGAGTCACAGCAAATGGTTTCTTTTCAGACTGGAGGATGGTAGACAACGCTGGTCCCACAAGGGTCAGGGCTGGGACTATTGCTTTTTTTTCTATATAAATGACACGGATCTTGGAATACAGAGTAGAATCCCACCGTAAAACCACACACACATCCCACACAATATAAAACCACACACACCCTCACACACTATAAAACCACACACAACCTCACACACTATAAAACCACACACAGCCTCACACACACTATAAGACCACACACACACCCTCACACACTATAAAAACTACACACACACTCACACACTATAAAACCACACACACCCTCACACACAGTATAAAACCACGCACACACCCCACACACTATAAAATGACACACACCCTCATACACTATAAAACCACATATACCCCCACACACTGTAAGACCACACACACCCTCACACACTATAAAACCACGCATACACCCCACACACTATAAAACCACACACACCCTCACACACAATAAAACCACACACCCTCACACACTATAAAACACACACACCCTCACACACTATAAAACCACACACCCTCACAAACTATAAAAACACACACACACACACACACTTTTTGGGCACAAAACTTGGAGGAAGAGGAATAGATAGGTTAGCAGCATGGGCAGAGAAGTGGCAGATGGAATTTAATACTGACAAATGTGAGCTGATGGATTTAGGCAGAGTGATAGGGAGAGACGATATATACTTATTGGATCAATTCTGAAGAGTGTGCAGGAACAGAGGGACCTGGGGGTACATGTGCATCGAGCTTCGAAGGTGGCAGGACATATTGAGAGAGTGTTTAATAAAGCATATGGGATCTTGGGCTTCATAAAAAGAGGCATTGAGTACAAAAGCATGAAAGTTATGCTGAACCGTTATAAAGTTCTGGTTAGGCCACAACCGGAATTATTAACATAAATTATTAAGAATGTTTTAATAACCTATTCTTATTCATGGAATGCTGAAAAAATTCGAAACCTTGATGACAATTCCGGAAAAAGGAACGTAAAACAGTACTTACATGTATGGACTTCGCTGGTTTGGTCGCCAGGAGGTGCTGCAGTCCTTCAAACAATAAAACATCACCAATTATTCACAGTGACATTTATGGCCCTGGTTATGAACTTTTAAAGGCAGGTATTGAATGGATTGTGATCGTGGTTTACGCGTTATGTGTAAAAGTGCCCCTCTTTGCATGACCAGGAACACATGTGACTATCCAACTGTTCAGAGCCCAGATGTACTCCTTACATAGAAAACAAATTATTGGGTTGAATAAACCATGCAAATGTTTAGATGAGTGTGTGTGTGTGTGTGTGTTTATCAGAGTGTGAGTGGGTGTGTTCTTTTCCCTGCGAGTATATAATTGTGTCTGTGTGTGATTGTGTGTTCGAGTGTGTATGTAAATGGATATATAAGAACATACGAAATATGAAAAGGAGAAGGCCATTCAGACCTTCGAGCCTGGTGCACCATTAAAATAGATCATGGCTTATCTTCTTCTTCAATACCATTTTTCTTCACTATCCCTGTATCCCTTGATGTTTTTAATATGTGGAAATCTATCGATCTGTCTTGAACATACTCAACAGCTGAGCTTCCACCCCCCCTCTGAGGCAGAAACTTTCCAAAATTCACCAGTCTCTGAGTGAAGAAATTCCTCCTCGTATCAGTCCTAAATGGCCTGCTCCTTATTATGAGACTGTGTCCCCTGGTTGTAGAATCCCCAGCCAGATGAATCATGCTTCCTGCATCGACCCTGCCATGCCCTGTAAGAATTTTGTAGGCTTGAATGAGGTCAACGCTTATTTGTCCAAACTCCAGAGAATAAAGGTCCAGCCTACTTAATCGTTCATCATAGAATAATCCCTCCGTCAAAGAGATCAATCTAGTCAACCTGCATTGCACTCCCTTCATGGCAAGTACATCGTTCCTTCGGCAAGGATACCAAACTCCACACTCCATGTTCGGCAACACCAAGGCTCCATATAATTGCAGTAACCTATCTTTACTCCTGTACTAAAATCCTTTTGGAATGAAGGCCAACCATTTGCCGTCTTAATTGCTTGCTGCACTTGCATGTCAGGAGTGTGATGGAATGCTCTCCACTTGCCTGGATGGGTTCAGATCCAACAAAACTCAAGAAGCTCGACACCATCTAGGACAAAGCAGCCCGCTTGATTGGCACCCCATCGATAAGCATTCACTCCCTCCACCACCGACGCACAGCGGCAGCAGTGGTACTATCTACAAGATGCACTGCAGCAACACACCAAGGCTCTTTCGACAGCACCTTCCAAACCCGCGACCTCTACCACCTGGAAGGACAAGGGCAGCCGATGCATGGGAACACCGCCACCTGCAAGTTCCCCTGCAAGCCACACATCATCTTGACTTGAAACCATATCGGCAGTTCCTTCGCTGTCGCTGTGTCAAAATCCTGGAACTATCTTACTCATAGCGCGTTGGGTGGACTTACCTGACATGGACTGCAGAGGATCAAGAAGGCAGCTCAACATCACATACTCAAGGGAAATTAGGGATGGGTAATAAATGCTGGCTAGCAAGCGATGCTCACACCTAGTGAATGAATTAAAAGAATAATGTTAGCATTCATTGTCTCATGAACACAGACATCCAACTGCTTTTGAAGTTCAACTTATGTCTAATTGTCTATTGTAGTTTTCCTTCAAGTGTGTTTGTGAATGGAGGAGCTCATATCTTAAATTTTATAAAAGACACAATGCGTACAGTGCAGACACATTGTTCTTAACGTTTGCTTCTGAGAATTATAATGGTTGGTGTGATCGGAGGTTTAATGTTCCACCTTATTTCTCCGCTGCTTCTCCACTTTCCTGAGAAGAAAACAATAAGTGTTAGGAATTGTGAGCCAGTTACTGGTGGATAGAATTGGAGCATAAGAAAAGTCAAAGACTAGAAATGTTCTTCAAGTCTCAATGCCCATTACAACAGGTGGAGTTGCTTTGCGCCTAAGTGTTGAGATATATCATCCAGAAGATTAGACTAATGATCTGTAAACGAGAGTTCAAATCCCATCAGGGCCGCTGGAGAATTTAAAGTCAATTACTTGAATAAGTTTAGAATAATAAAGGTAGCAATGGTGACCATTAAACAAAAATCGGTTAGTTGTGAAAAAAAAGTCTGGTTCAGTAATCCCTTTCAAGATATTTTTTTAGAATTAGAATTTTTTTTTTTAGAATTAGAATTAGAATATTACAGCGCAGTACAGGCCCTTCGGCCCTCGATGTTGCGCCGATCATCTGACCTACACTATTCCATTTGCATCCATATGTCTATCCAATGACCACTTAAATGCCCTTAAAGTTGGCGAGTCTACTACTGTTGCAGGCAGGGCGTTCCACGCCCCCACTACTCTCTGCGTAAAGAAACTACCTCTGACATCTGTCCTATATCTTTCACCCCTCAACTAAAAGCTATGTCCCCTCGTGTTTGCCATCCTCATCCGAGGAAAAAGACTCTCACTATCCACCCTATCTAACCCTCTGATTATCTTGTATGTCTCTATTAAGTCACCTCTCCTCCTCCTTCTCTCTAACGAAAACAACCCCAAGTCCCTCAGCCTTTCCTCGTAAGACCTTCCTTCCATACCAGGCAACATCCTAGTAAATCTCCTCTGCACCCTTTCCAAAGCTTCGACATCCTTCCTATAATGCGGTGACCAGAACTGCACGCAATACTCCAGGTACGGCCTCACCAGAGTTTTGTACAGCTGCATCATGACCCCGTGGCTCCGAAACTCGATCCCCCTACTAATAAAGGCTAACACACCATATGCCTTCTTAACAGCCCTATTAACCTGGGTAGCAACTTTCAGGGATTTATGTACCTGGATACCAAGATCTCTCTGCTCATCTACACTACCAAGAATCTTCCCATTAGCCCAGTACTCTGCATTGCTGTTACTCCTTCCAAAGTGAATTACCTCACACTGCTCCGCATTAAACTCCGTTTGCCATCTCTCAGCCCAGCTCTGCAGCCTATCTATGTCCCTCTGTACCCTACAACACCCTTCGACACTATCCACAACTCCACCGACCTTCGTGTCATCCGCAAATTTACTAACCCACCCTTCTACACCCTCATCCAGGTCGTTTATAAAAATGACAAACAGCAGTGGCCCCAAAACAGAACCTTGCGGTACACCACTAGTAACTAAACTCCAGGATGAACATTTGCCATCAACCACCACCCTCTGTCTTCTTTCAGCTAGCCAATTTCTGATCCAAAGCTCTAAATCACCTTCAACCCCATACTTCCGTATTTTCTGCAATAGCCTACCGTGGGGAACCTTATCAAACGCTTTACTGAAATCCATATACACCACATCCACGGCTTTACCCTCATCCACCTGTTTGGTCACCTTCTCGAAAAACTCAATAAGGTTTGTGAGGCACGACCTACCTTTCACAAAACCGTGCTGACTATCGCAAATGAACTTATTCTTTTCAAGATGATTATAAATCCTGTCTCTTATAACCTTTTCCAACATTTTACCCACAACCGAAGTAAGGCTCACAGGTCTATAATTACCAGGGCTGTCTCTACTCCCCTTCTTGAACAAGGGGACAACATTTGCTATCCTTCAGTCCTCCGGCACTACTCCTGTCGACAATGACGACTTAAAGATCAACAACAACGGCTCTGCAATCTCCTCCCTGGCTTCCCAGAGAATCCTAGGATAAATCCCATCTGGCCCAGGGGACTTATCTATTTTCACTCTTTCCAAAATTGCTAACACCTCCTCCTTGTGAATCTCAATCCCATCTAGCCTAGTAGGCTGTATCTCAGTAATCTCCTCGGCAACATTTTCTTTTTCTACTGTAAATACTGACGAAAAATATTCATTTAACCCTTCCCCTATCTCCTCTGATTCCGCACACAACTTCCCACTACTATCCTTGATTGGCCCTGTTCTAACTCTTATCATTCGTTTATTCCTGATATACCTATAGAAAGCCTTAGGGTTTTCTTTGATCCTATCCGCCAATGACTTCTCGTGTCCTCTCCTTGCTCTTCTTAGCCCTCCCTTTAGATCCTTCCTGGCTAGCTTGTAACTCTCAAGCGCCCTAACTGAGCCTTCACGTCTCATCCTAACATAAGCCACCCTCTTCCTCTTGACAAGCGCTTCAACTTCTTTCTTGACAAGCGCTTCAACTTCTTAATATTAATTCGCTACACTCACGCAGTCAGTCCGAGATGTGATTCCAGATCAAACAACAATGTGATCGACTCTTAACTTACCTCTGGAATGCTTTCAAGGACAATAATTGCTGGCTTTGCCAGTGAAGCCCATATCCAATGCATTAATAAGAAGAAGCTCACCATGTTTACATGGAGATGCACAAATACTGCAAGTGTGAAATGGTCATATTAGGGTCGGACTTCCAGGACATACCTTTCAACAGTGTTAAGGTGTAAGATGATGATGAATACGTTGAAAAGCAGAACGTTGCTTCCAGATGAAATGCTGTATAGACAAGGGAGATGAAGGCATACTTGAAAAGGTTATGACTCATATAAGATACATCGGAGTAGCAATGGAAGCAAACAGCTCCAGGGAGGTTGTCTGTGCAGGACACAGGGTTTGAGAGATGATCAAGATGTGAGGATCTCGAATGGACTGGAGATAGTTTCTTGATGACAGCAGTTTAGAGGGATGCATCGACTGAGCTAAAAGATGATCAATGCGTTGAAGGAACTGAGGTGAATACTTAAATTGTGGAGATGTTCAGAAGGGAGTGGATCCATTGAGCAGTTCATGGGTCTCATGCACGGGGTAAGTTTACCTATGATGGGTGAGGGACTATCAGAAAATACAGTCTAGTTGGAGAGGGTTACCCAAGGAGGAGGGGCAGGCGACGTGGAAGCGGAGTGGTGGGAATGAGTCACGTGAATATGTGGGTTATCTTTGAATTTGAAAGACAAGAAACTTATAGACTAGGACACTGCATCTTAAAACATCTCCCAGAACGTCTCTAAAGTTACCCAACCCAATTTCAGCATCTAAACATTATGTCAATCATTCCTAAATATTCACATCTGGAACTGTATTTGGGAGTCCAGTCTCAGCACCATTATTCATTGAAGGAGAACTCCCTTATATCTGACTAGGCTTACATCTCACCAGTTTGAGTCTGCATCCCTTTTACTCACTCTTACATCCTGCCATGTTCCAGCTTTCCTTCTTTCATACGATCTGAACAATGTCTATACAATCACCTCTCCGTGATCTCCCACCAGAGGGAGAAGCCAGAGATTTTCCACTCATTCCTCAGAAACTGGCATGGTTGTGTTTGTTGGATTTGCTTGTGCGATAGAGCCCCTCTGTTTTTTCACTCGCCAGAACAAATTTCTAACCCAGCCATATGGCCCAGGAGTACTGTTGTGGCTGAGGTCCCACATTATAAACCGAACCACTTATTCATACCATTCAAGCCATGGAACTGAATATCTGGTGCAGACGGCCATTTTGATATTGCCTCTCTTGGCATTCCAACCAAGGTGAATTTCTACCCAGGTCAATTCCAGCTTCGCCATTGGCTTTTTTCACCTTTCAGGTCGTGATCGCCCTGCAATTAAATGTCAGAGGTTAGGGGTCAGGTGCTAAATGGTTTAGAGATTTGGTTGGTCATGGTGAAGAAGAGCTGACAGTTACGTTAGTCAAAGCGTCTGTAATGAACGGTTACTACATTGGATTTAACCTACCTTTCCAGCAGAGGCAAACACCCAGCAGAGCAAGGATGGGAATAAGAATCACAGCGGAGCCAACACCAGCCTCTGGCGCATGGGATTTTGCTAAATCAGATGAAGGGGACACAGTGGCACCAAGTTAACGAACAGCTTCTACACAAGATAAACAATCTGATGCTGAACACAGGACACACACTGTAACTGGAATACTATTGCACAATAAGCAGAAAATATAATGAAATAGGGATTCAAAGGTCTTGGGGCAATAGAGCAAAATGGGCGGTGTTGTTTGGGCCGCCTGTTTTAGGACCTGCCTGATATTCACCTCCATGAAATTCAATGCACGTGAATATTGGGCGGGATATAAAGCGTGAGGCAGGTGCGATTCGGGTCAAGATTAAATTTTACATCTGGCTCTCATTTCAAACGATGATAAACCGGTCCTTACACAATTGACACAGACTGAAAATCAAACAGACACTGCTTTTATTGAGGTCTGCTGAACGCAGTAAATGCAAGAATGTCACTGACCTCTTACAGTGATGTGTACAGTGTCACTCAGAGCTGATGTTACCCTCCTCCCTGCTACCTCAGCTTCATACAGACAGGTATAATTTCCTCCTTCACCATGATCTATATTCCTGATGGTGAAGATCACCGAATTATTCCCTGCAGCAGCAGACTGGTTATCTGAGTAATTGACTTCTCTTTGTCTGTTACGTATAATGCGATGGCAGGAGGGTCCTGAGGGCTTGTACAGTTAAATATGACGTCTTCACCCCTGTTAGTAATACTGGAATCCACTGACAGATTTGCTTTGGAGAGATCTGCAATTGGTAATGTTGAATTGGTGACAACTGGTATAAAATGCACACCAGACATATTGTTCACACATAGCTCATTTATTCAGTGTTTCAAAATCTTATCTTTAACAGAGATTATACTGTTACTTCTACATAAGCAAGGTACTTCGGTTCATCTGAGAGTCGGGCCGGTGCAGATGATCAGTCCTACCCTTTCGATTCTCCAAGCAGTTGATCAGACTACTTGGTCCTGAGCTAGCTATCTCACACTTTGCAGCATGTTTTCCTGTACCCTGTTTCGTGCATGCGACCTGCATGATCAGTTCGGGAGTAGCCAGGCATGACTATCCGATGTACAGTGATTGGTCAGTCAGCTTTTGCTAACGTCATGGGTGTGCTACGTCAGCCACAGTCGGTCAACGTTTCACCAATTTTGACATCTACCTATTTTGGGAAGCCTCATTTCCCAAGTTTCGACCACATTGTTTAGCTGGTCCTCTGTTCTTTCGCCCTTGTCAGATAACTAGGTCTCACTTCACTCCGTCGACCCCCGGTCTCCAAGCAACCAGCTTGGTGTGTCTGTTACAAACTTAGCTATAGTTTAGACATGCCTTAATGACCACATTGCAATTTTTACCGCATTCACTTCCTCCTTATCAGTTCTGTTCCAACGCATTACTACTTCAGTACATCCCGCTTCCCTGCCATGGAATGGTTTACCACTTTTACCCACAGACACTAATTTCCCCACATACCAAGTTACATATAGTTCACGGGTTGGATGGAGCTCGCCGACAATTGACAGGGTAGATGTATGAACAATGCTTTCACTCGCAAGCTAGACCCAAACTAGGGGCCATCATTAGAAGATAGTCAGCAATAAATTCAATCGTTACCCACTGTGTGGGCAGAATGTCGAGCATCTTATGACAGGGAGAGATTGAGAAGATCTTCGATGCATTTAAGGAGCAGATAGATATCCATGAGTGAGTGCGCAGTAGAAAGATATACAGATAGGATGAAGTAAAGTGGGATGAGGGTCGTTAGGAGAATAAACACCAGCGCCCAGCAATTGGGTCGAATGTTCGGTTTCTATATTTTAAATTCCACGTAATTATTTGCAGAGCAACACTTTCCTCTTTCAAGAAAGCAGATGAACATGTGTTCCATTGTTACAGAGACAGTCAGACGCTGAGTACAAAGACACACTCTGCGATATCTAAACACAGTTACATTGAAATAAATATGAATTTCTGTAAATATCAATGGGTGTTGAGCAAACATAGTGAGGTCCAGGAGGACTGGAGAGTTGCTAATGTTGTCCCCTTGTTTAAGAAGGGTAGAGGGGAAAATCCAGGTAATTATAGACCGGTGAGCCTGACGTCCGTGGTAGGGAAGCTGCTGGGGAAGATATTGAGGGATAGGATCTATTCCCACTTGGAGGAAAATGGGCTTATCAGTGATAGGCAACTTGGTTTTGTGCAGGGAAGGTCATGTCTTACCAACTTAATAGAATTCTTTGAGGAAGTGACAAAGTTGATTGATGAGGGAAGGGCTGTAGATGTCATATACATGGACTTCAGTCAGGCGTTTGATAAGGTTCCCCATGGTAGGCTGATGGAGAAAGTGAAGTCGCATGGGGTCCAGGGTGTACTAACTAGATGGATAAAGAACTGGCTGGGCAACAGGAGACAGAGAGTAGCAGTGGAAGGGAGTTTCTCAAAATGGAGACGTGTGACCAGTGCTGTTCCACAGGGATCCGTGCTGGGACCACTGTTGTTTGTGATATACATAAATGATTTGGAGGAAAGTATAGGTGGTCTGATTAGCAAGTTTGCAGACGACACTAAGATTGGTGGAGTAGCAGATAGGGAAGGGGACTGTCAGAGAATACGGCAGAATATAGATTGGAGAGTTGGGCAGAGAAATGGCAGATGGAGTTCAATCAGGGCAAATGCGCGGTGATGCATTTTGAAAGATCAAATTCAAGAGTGAACTATACAGTAAATGGAAAAGTCCTGGGGAAAATTGATGTGCAGAGAGATTTGGGTGTTCAGGTCCATTGTTCCCTGAAGGTGGCAACGCAGGTCAATAGAGTGGTCAAGAAGGCATACGGCATGCTTTCCTTCATCGGACGGGGTATTGAGTACAAGAGTTGGCAGGTCATGTTACAGTTGTATAAGACTTTGGTTCGGCCACATTTGGAATACTGCGTGCAGTTCTGGTCGCCACATTACCAAAAGGATGTAGATGCTTTGGAGAGGGTGCAGAGGAGGTTCACCATGATGTTGCCTGGTATGGAGGACGCTAGCTATGAAGAGAGGTTGAGTAGATTAGGATTATTTTCATTAGAAAGACGGAGATTGAGGGGGGACCTGATTGAGGTGTACAAAATCATGAGAGGTATAGACAGGATGGATTGCAAGAAGCTTTTTCCCAGAGTGGGGGATTCAATTACGTGGGGTCACGAGTTCAAAGTGAGAGGGGAAAAGTTTAGGGGGGAAATGGTTGGAAAGTTCTTTACGCAGAGGGTGGTGGGTGCCTGGAATGCGTTGCCAGCGGAGGTGATAGACGTTGGCACGATAGCGTCTTTTAAGATGTATCTAGACAGATACATGAATGGGTAGGAAGCAAAGAAATACAGACCCTTAGAAAATAGGCGACTGGTTTAGATAGAGGATCTGGATCAGCGCAGGCTTGAAGGGCCGAAGGGCCTGTTCCTGTGCTGTAATTTTCTTTGTTCTTTGTTCTAGTAGCAATCGCTGTTCCCCTTCTATATACCAGCTATAGTGACGATCACAGATTCACTGAACTGGGAGTCCAACCGCCGTCCATTGATGGGGGTTGTATATTTGCATTTGAACCACCCTCCTTGGTTTGTACTGGTCACTGGAAATGTTCCAATGTTGCACTTTGTGACGAATTGAGGATAATATAGTCTTTGGCTCTCTCTGTAAAAGCGGAAGGTTTTGCCGCGATCATCTGCAATCAGAGTGCATTCTGACATTCTCACCTATGACCTACACCCCAGTCCGTTCATCAAGAGAGAGCCCTGAAGCTGTTAGCGGATCTGTTGCAGAATAATTGGACAGGTCAGATGGAAATAGATCTGTGGAATCTGTGCTACCTTTCTCCAAGGGGTTCCTTCACATGTTATGCTATTTTTGCATGTGCTCGCAATAAATTAAATGGATGGTTAAATGGAGTGAGGGGTGAAATAGGTGGAGGATCTGCCCCTAAACCAGTTCCATTCCAGCAGGTCGGGTTTACTTCGAAAATGCCCTCTGACTTGGTCTGAATTTAACCAGGGGTGAAGTCACAATATTGTGAAGCACCAATGCACTTGGGGAGCATAATGGTTTGGCATCTCCATTTCCTAACAGGGAATAACATTTCCACTGATGCTTATACCAGGATAATGGGGAGGGGAGTGTCATGGGGTGGCTTTCAATACCTCCTGTTTTACGGTCCAGAATATCTACCCCAATACACTGTGCTGAATACTAATGCACAGAAAATAGGGGTGAGAAACATGCTTCCGCCAAAATATCAAGGGTGATTTTTGCCTTGGACCGGGGCGAAAAATGGGTGATAGTGTATTTATTATCTCCTTTCCACCCAGTGGAAAGCAAGATTTGGCTGGGACTAAAATGGGCGGCCGACTCATTAGCACCCAATTTCCACAACCAAAGATCAGTTTCACTCCATGGAGAGCCCACTTGGACTTGAGGGGCCGAATGGCGACCTTCTCTGCCATTACTGACACTATGACTGTATGACTCACTCCCATATTATTCATGGCATGTGTGGACATCGATTGGTGTTAGATGTTCTTAAAGTGAAATGTATTGAAACTTACCCACGACTGTTACCTTCACAGTATTGTCTGAGGTGATCTCCTTCTCTAACACTGTCTTTCTGTAAACACAGGAATAATCTGCTGACCCAGTGCCCAATAGCTTTGTGACAGTAAAGATGATTGTGTATTGCCATGATCTGGCAGTCTTGGTTTTGATTGGTTTATCTTGGCCTCCTCTGTACAAATAGAAACTGCTGCCTGAATACGGATATGGTGCTTCACAGGTAATGATGTCCAGTTCTTCTCTCAGAAATACATAATCCTGGCGGTTAACATATATTGATGGTTTGCTGTGGTAATCTATAAGGATAGGAAAGAAACACATTCATGTTAAACCCACCAATACGCCTACTGGGATAAATTTAACCGATTGCAGCATGCGGGAACAGGGTGAAATCGGATCGGCCACGCGTTTTACGCCGGACGCAATTTCTCCTCTCAGGGAGCTGAATATGAGGTGTTCCCTACAATGTGCGGCCGAGCTGAAACCGCCGGTTTTGGGCCACCAGCCGGGATGGATTTATAGCCCAGAAGCCTCTGTCGTTATATCACTACCATGTGGATGTTTCAGCTTTGGAATACGGCATTCACTCAGTCATGAGTTAAAATAACAGTTGTAACCAACACAAGTTTGCACTCTATTCAAGTCAATGGAGGGTATAATCAGTCAGAGCGTAAAAATGGACCCTGACCAGAACTCACCTCTTTCCTCCTTGAAGGATATGTTAAAGCGGTATTGAGTTCATATTGCTCGACACGTGTGAATTGACAACATTCTGAAGCAATCAACCCCACCCAGTCCTCCGTGCCGACCCTGTCCTGCTCCTCCATATAGCCGCCACCCTTCCCTTCGCAGCCATTCCTAGAAATGATTCACCGTTGCTGGTACTGAGCCTGGAGGTAAACATGCATTCCAGTGCTGGTCTGGAGCTCATCATCCATTGCTATCCTGGTCTGTAATTAAAAATCCATTGCAATGCTGGCCTGGGGTTAAAAGTCCACTGCAATGTTGGTGTGGAGGTAGACATCCATTGCAGTGCTGTCAGGAGCTTAAGATCTATTCCCATGCTGGCCTGGAGGTAAACATCCATTACAATGCTGGCCTGGAGTTGAACATCCATTGCAATGCTGGCCGGATGCAAACATCCATTGTAATGCTGGCCTGGGGTTACAAATCCATTGCAATGCTAGCCTGGACGTAAACATCCATTGCAATGCTGGCCGGTGTGTAACCATCCAATGCACCTTTGGTTTGGAAGTAAACATTGAAACATGGAAACATAGGAGCAGGAGCAAGCCATTCGGCACTTCTTGTCTGCTCCACCATTCAGTGCCATCATGGATGATCATCCAAACTCAGTAGCTTGTTCCCGCTTTCTCCCTGTATCCCTTGATCCCATTAGCCCTACGAGCTATATCTAACTATTTCTTGAATATATCATATGATTTGGTCTCAACTGCTTTCCGTGGTAGAGAATTCCACAGTTTTCCCACCAGCACCCCCCCTTTGGTGAAGAATTCTCTCCTCATCGGAGTCCAAAATTGTTTACCCATTATCCGTAGACTGAGAGCCCTGGTCGTGGCCTCTCCTCCCATCGGCAACGGCCTTCCTGCATCTAGTCTCTCCAGTCGTCTTAGAATTGTATAGATATTAATGATATTCCCTCTCATTCTTCTGAACTCTAACGAATACAAGCCTAATCGACCCAGTCTCTCTTCTACTTTTAGTCCTGCCATTCCCAGGAATCTGACTGGTGAGCCTTCGCTGCATTCCCTCCATAGCAAGAATATCTTTCCTCAGATAAGGAGAACAAAACTGCACACAATACCCCAGATGTTTTCTCACCAAGACCTTGTATAATTGCAGCAAGACATCCCTGCTGCTGTACACGAATCCTCTTGCTATGAAGGCCAACATACCACTTGTCTTCTTAACTGGCTGCTGCACCTACATGCTTACTTTCAGCGACTGGTGCACAAGGACACCCAGGTCTCGCTGCACCACTCCCTTTCCCAATATATCGCCGTTCAGATAATAATCAGCCTTTCTGTTTTTGCCACCACAGTTAATAACCTCGCATTGATCCACATTATACTGCAACTGCCATGTATTTCCCACTCACTGAACCTTTCCAAATCACACTGAGGCTTCTCTGCATCCTCCTCGCAGCTCACACTCCCACCCAGATTTGTGTCGTCTGCAAGGGAAGTGTGTAACCACGACTGGGATCATTTGAGGCAAGCTGAGCGGAGAGGAACATGATTATAAAACTTCCCACGTGGGAATGCCTGCCAAGTTAAAGGTTCATTTATTTATTTAGAGATACAGCACTGAAACAGGCCGCTCAGCCCACCGAGTCTGTGCCGACCAACAACTACCCATTTATACTAACTCCAAAGTAATCCCATATGCACTACCTACACTTGAGGCAATTTATAATGGCCAATTTAACTGTCACCTGTAAGTCTTTTGTCTGTGGGAGGAAACCAGAGCACCCAGCGAAAACCCACGCAGACAAAGGGAGAACTTGCAAACTCCGCACAGACAGGACCCAGAATCGAACCCGGGTCCCTGGAGCTGTGAGGCTGCAGTGCTGACCACTGCGCCACTGTGTCACCCCAATTTTAAGGGGATTTCATTCTTATTAGGCTTTGTTTCACTGCGGAGTGTTACAACAGCTGTATGCTATGATGGGGGTGCCCTGCACATCACTGCAAAAGATAAGGTGAAGCATTTGCAACAATCATCAGCCAAAAGTGCCGAATGGATGAGTCAGCTCGGCCTCCTTCTGCAGTCCCCCACATCACAGATGCCAGTCTTCAGCCAATCCGATTCACTTCACGTGATATCAAGTAATGATACATCCAATGCAATGTTGGTATGGAGGTAAACATTCTTTTCAATGCTGGTCTGGGGTTAAACATCCATTGCCATGCTGGCCTGGCGGTAAACATCCATTCCAATGCTGGTCTTTGGGTAAATATCCAAGCCAATGCTGGCCTGGAGGTAAAAACCCATTGCAATGCTGTCCTGGTGGTAAACATCCATTGTAATTCTTGTCCGGAGGTAAATATCCATTCCAATGCTTGTCCTTGGGTAAACATCCAAGCTGGCCTGGAGGTAAACATCCATTCCAATGCTGATCTTTGGGTAAGCATCCAAGCCAATGCTGGCCTGGAGGTAAACATTCATTGCAATGCTGTCCTGGGGGTAGGCATCCATTGTAATTCTTGTCTGGAGGTGAAAATCTATTGCAATGCTGTTCTGGTGGTATACGTCCATTGCAATGCTGGCCTGGGGTTAAACAACCATTCCAATTTTGGCCTGGAGGGAAACATCTATTGCAATTCTGGTCCGGAGGTAAACCTCCATTGCAATTCTGACCGGTGGGTAAATATCCATTGCAATGCTTGCCTGGAGGCAAACATCCATTGCAATGCTTTTCTGGGTGGTCAACATCCATTGCAATTTTGGCCGGTCGGTAAATATCCATTGTAATGTTGGCCTGGATTTAAACACACATTGCAATGCTGCTCTGGGATAAATATCCATTGCCATGTTGGCCTGGAGGTGAACATCCATTACAATGCTGGCCTAGAGTTATACATCCAATGCAATGCGGCTCGGGATGCAAATATGCATTACAATGCTGGTCTGGAGGATAACATTCATTGCAATGCTGTCCTGGGGTAAACATCCATTGTAATTCTTGTCTGGAGGTAAACATCCATTCCAGTGCTGGTCTTTGGGTAAACATCCGTTGCAATGCTGGTCTGATGGTAAACATCCATTGCAATGCTGGACTGGAGGCAAACATCCATTGCAATTCTGACCGGTGGGTAAATATCCATTGCAATGCTGGCCTGGAGGCAAACATCCATTGCAATGCTTTTCTGGGTGGTCAACGTCCATTGTAATTCTTTTCTGCAGGTAAACATCCATTGCAATGCTGGTCTGGAGGTAAACATCCATTGCAATGCTGGCCTGGAGGTAAACATCCATTGCAATGCTGGCTGGAGGTAAACATCCATTGCAATTCTGACCGGTGGGTAAATATCCATTGCAATGCTTGCCTGGAGGCAAACATCCATTGCAATGCTTTTCTGGGTGGTCAACATCCATTGTAATTCTTATCTGCAGGTAAACATCCATTGCAATGCTGGCCTGCAGGTAAACATCCATTGCAATGCTGGTCTGGAGGTAAACATCCATTGCAATGCTGGTCTGGAGGTAAACAGCCATTGCAATGCTGGCTGGAGGTAAACATCCAAAGCCATTCTGGCCGGTGGGTAAATATCCATTGCAATGCTGACATGGAGGTAAACATCCGTTGCATTTTTGGCTCGGGTTCAAACATCCATTGTAATGCGGGCCTGGGCTTAAACATTTATTTCAATGCTTGCCTGGTGTCAAACATCAATTTCAATGCTTGCCTTGGGGTAAACATCCATTGTAATGCTAGCTGTGGGTAAACATCCATTCCAATGCTTGTATGGAGATAAGCATCCATTGCAATGCTGACCTGGGGTTCAACATGCATTGCATTGCTTGCCTGGGGGTAAACATCCATTGCATTGCTGGCCTTGCGTTAAACATCCATGACAATGCTGCCTTGCGGTTAAAAATCCATTACAATGCTGGCCTGGTGTTCAGCTTCAATTGCCATGCGGGCCTGGGGCTAGACATCAGTTGCAATGCTGGCCTTTGGCTAAACATCCATTCCAATGCTGGCCTGCGTTTAAACATCCATTGAAATGCTTGCCTGGGAGTAAACATCCATTGCAGTGCTTGCCTACGGTTCAACATCCTTTGCAATCCTTGACTGAATTTAAACATTGATGCCAATTTTGGCCTGCAGGTAAACATCCATTGCCATGCTGATCTGAAGGTAAACATGCATTGTAGTGCTGGCCTCCAGTTAAACGGCCATTCCAATTCTGCCGGTAGTTTAATGGATGAGTCAAAGAGAGAAGAACACAATCGTGAGACTCAACTGCATAAATTCGACCGTTGCATGCCCTGTAGAAGCATTTGTGAACTGGGTGGCCAGGGGATATTGTTCACTGATCACCTATCCGGCAGGTAAGACTACATTGTATCTATGTGTAGGGTAATGAGGATAGATGATAATCATGTCATTTAAATGAATGCGAAGTTGCAATCTGCCATCAGGCTGGGAGAACCCTCGAACGTTGCAAACTGGCTGCCGACTTAATTCCACAAGAAAAACCCACCATCGAGAATCCGAAAAGACAACTCGCGCCTCATAATATCACCCTTGATGCCACCAAATCTGCCACGGTGGACAGCATAAAATTCACCCGCCCCCTCGCCCACCAAGACTGGTAATAAAACATATTAACAATCTCTGTTCCCTGCCCTTCACCGTCTATAGTGATATTTACAGCATTGCTGAACATCGACCATATCTCCCTTGCTTGCACCAAAGTGGAAAAAATGGGATTAATGTAGGAGTAGTATAAATCGGTGGTTGATGGTCGGCGCGGACGCTTTGGGCCGAAGGGCCTGTTTCGGTGATGTATCTCTCTATGACTCTGTGCTATATTTGCATCGATACTGCCCGCCTCGGGTTTTACTGTTAATCCTGAATGTTCCAATGTTTCCCACTGTGACAATTGTATAATTGTGCAGTTCCCCACTCTATCTGTAAAAGTGGAAGGAGTAAGCATAATCATCACCTGTCACGGTGTAGGTAATGATGACCTCCTCTCCTGTTATATACAGCCCAGTCTGTTGATTAAGAGATATCACTGACTTTGTTGGCGAATCTGCAGCAAAATAAATGGAAAGCAGATTTAAAATTGAATGTGTGATTTTGCCAGGAAGGTAATTGTTAGTAACTCAATAGCAATTGCACTGTGTCGAAGGGAAGTCTTTACATCAGGGACTGAGATTCCACAGAAGGAGTTGTCGGGATTTTCTTCAAATGAATTTATATTGCGTCTCCCATGAACTCAGGATTAGTTTAGATCTAAGCTATGCAGTCCTGCCATATCCAGTCGTGAATGGTGGTGGACAATTAAACAACTAAGTGGAGGAGGTGGCTCCAGAAATATCGCCGTTCTCAATGATGGGGGTGCCAAGCACATTAGTGCAAAATATAAGGCAGAAGCATTTGCGACAATCTTCAGCCAGAAGTGCCGAGTTGATGATCCATCTCGGCCCCCTCCTTAAGTCACCAGCATTACAGATGCCAGACTTCAGCCAATTCGATTCACACCACGTGATATCAAGAAACGACGGAAGGCACTGGATACTACAAAGGCGATGGGTCCTAACAATATTCCGGCAATAGTACTGAAGACCTGAGCTCCAGATCTTGCCACACCCTTGCCAAGCTGTTCCAGTATAGTTACAAAACTGGCATTTATCCGGCAATGTGGAAAATTACCCAGGTATGTCCTGTCCACAAAAAGTAGGACAAGTCCAACCCGGCCAATTACCACCCCATCAGTCTCCTCTCAATCATCAGTAAAGTGATGGAAGGTGTCATTAACAGTGCCATCAAGCGGCACTTCCTTAGCAATAACCTGCTCAGTGATGCTCAGTTTGGGTTCCGCCAGGGCACTCAGCTCCTGACCTCATTACAGCCTTGGTTCAAACATGGTCAAAAGAGCTGAACTCAAGAGGTGAGGTCAGAGTGACTGCCCTTGATCCGAAGGCAGCATTTCACCGAGTATGGCATTAAGGCGTCCTAACAAAACTGGAGTCAATGGGAATCGGGCGGGAAACACTCTGCCGGTTGGAGTCATACATAGCGCAAAGGAACATGGTTGTGGTTGTTGGAGATCAATCATCTGAGCTCCAGGACATCACCACAGGAGCTCCTCAGGGTAGTATCCTAGGCCCAACTATCTTTAGCTGCTTCATCAATGACCTTCCTTCAATCATAAGGTCAGAAGTGGGGATGTTTCCTGATGATTGCACAATGTCCAGCACCATTCACGACTCCTCAAATACTGAAGCAGTCCGTGTAGAAATTCAACAAGACCTGGAAATATCTACGCTTGGGCTGATAAATGGCAATTAATATTTGCGCCACACAAGTGCCAGGCAATGACCATCTGCAACAAGAGAGAATCTAACCATCTCCCCTTGACATTCAATGGCATTACCATCGCTGAATCCCCCACTATCAACATCTCAGGGACTACCATTGACCAGAAACTGAACTGGAGCAGCCATATAAATACCGTGGCTACAAGAGCAGGTCCGAGGCTAGGAATTCCTGTGGCGAGGAACTCACCTCCTGACTCCCCAAATCGTGTCCACCATCTACAAGGCATAAGTCAGGAGTGTGATAGAATACCCTCCACTTGCCTGGATGGGTGCAGCTCCAACTGCACTCAAGAAGCTCGACACCATGCAGGACAAAGCTGCCTTTTTACCTAAGAAGCGATAGATTTGCCCGAGAGTGTGGACAATGAAGGTCCACGAGACTGGCTGCTGGATGAGAAGATTGTCCAATGCGGAGAGATTGGGCGGACTAGACAGGGGTTTAGGAGAATGAGAGCTGATCTCCTTGAAACGGAAACATCTTAAACTGCTTCACATGGCAGGTGCCGAGGAAGTGTTTCCCTGGGCTGGAGAACCTAGACACAAAGTCACAATCTCAGAATATGTGATCAGCCATTCCACACTGAGATGAGGAGGACTGTCTTCACACAGATTGTTGTGAATCTTTGTAATTCTCGACTCCAGAGGTATGTGGATGGTCAGTCGTTGACAATATTCAAACAGAGGTCAATAGATGTGTGGGTACTGAAGGAATAAGGGATATAGGGAGAGTGCGGGAAGATGAAGTTGAGGTAGAAGATCAGACATGATCTTACTGAATGACAGAGCAAGCTCTAAGAGCCGAAGGGCCACCTCCTGCACCAATTCTGATGCTCCGATGTTCAATGATTTCCCATATTCTTAGCGTGAAAGAGATTAGAACTTACCCACAAATGTTATTGTCATGGTGTCACTTAAATGTGAGGTGATCTCGCTCTCTGACACTGTATTGTTGTAAACACAGGAGTAACCCTCTGACCCGAGAGACACCAGGTCTGTGATGTCAAGGATGGCCCAATATACAGATGGAGTGACTGTATCTGTTTTGATTGGTTCATTCTGGCTTCCTCTGTGCAAAGAGAAAATGCTTCCTGAATATGAGGACGTTGCTTCACAGGTAACCCTGACTGACAAACCTTTCATAAATACTCTATCTGGATGGTTCGGGGATATTGATGGTTTTTGATGTTAATCTATAAAGAGAGCAGGGCAACACACTCATGTTAACACAAGAACTCTCTGGCTGGGCGCGGGGATCACCGTCTGCTTTTCACTGCAGCTAAACTTACTGTCACAGAATCAAAGAATAATACATTTCAGAAGAGGCCCTTCGGCCCATCGAGTCTGCACCGATGCATGAAAGACACCTGACCTGTCTATCTCATCCCATTTGCCAGCACCTGGCACAAAACCTTGAATGTTATGACGTGCCAAGTGCTCATACAGGTAATTGTTAAAGGATATGAGGCAATCCGCCTCTACAACCCTCCTAGGCAGTGCATTCCAGACCGTCACCACCCTCTGGGTAAAAGCATTCTTCCTCAAATCCCCCTTAAACCTCCTTCCCCTCACCTTAAACTTGTGCCCCCTCGTAACTAACCCTTCAACTAAGCGGAACAGCTGCTCCCTATCCACCCTGTCCATGCCCCTCATAATTTAGTATAACTCTATCAGGTGACCCCTCAGTCTTCTCTGCTCCAGCGAAAACAACCCAAGCCTATCCAACCTCACTTCATAGCTTAAAAGTTCCATCCAAGGCAACATCCTGGTGAATCGCCTCTGTACCCCCTTCTGTGCAATCACATCCTTCCTATCATGGGGCGACCAGAATTGAACACAGTACTCCAGCTGCGGCCTTACCAAAGTTCTATACAACTCCAACATGAGCTCCCTACGTTTGTAATCTAGGTCTTGATTGAAAAAGACAAGTGCCCCATATGCCTCTTTCACCACCCTATCAACCTGCCCTTCTGCTTTCAGATATCTATGGACAAACACGCCAAGGTCCCTTTGTTCCTCGAAACTTCCCAGTGTCAGGCCATTCATTGAATACTTCCGTGTCACATTGCTCCTTCCAAAGTGTATCACACTTTTCAGGGTTAAATTCCATCTGCCACTTTTCAGCACATTTGCCCATCCCGTCTATATCTTCCGGTAATTCAAGACACTCCACCTCACTGTTAACCACTCGTCCAATCTTTGTGTCATCCGCGAACTTACTGATCCTACCCCCCACATAGTCATCTATGTTGTTGACATAAATGACAAACAATAGGGGACCCAGCACAGATCCCTGTAGTATGTCACTGGCACTGGCTTCCAGTCACTAAAACATCCAGTCTGTCATCACTCTCTGTCTCCTACAGCTCAGCCAATTTTGAATCCAACTTATCAAGTTACCTTGTACCCCATGTGCATTTGCTTTCTTGATAAGTCTCCCATGTGGGACCTTGTCAAAGGCTTTGCTGAAATCCATGTAAACTACATCAACTGCACTACCCTCATCTACACAACTGGTCACATGCTCAAAAATTCAATCACATTTGTTAGGCATGACCTCTTCTGACAAAGCCATGCTGACTATTCCTAATCAAATGTTGCCTCTCCAACGAGAGATAGATTCACTTCTTCAGAAATTTCTCCAAGAATTTCCCTACCATTGACGTGAGACTCACTGGTCTATATTTCCATGGCTTATCTTTACAACCTCTCTCAAATAGTGGGAGCACAATAGCTGTTCCCACGTCCTCTGGCACCTGCCCCGTGGCCAGAGAGGAATTAAAAATTTGGGCCAGAGCCCTTGCAATCTCCGCGCTCGCCTCCCACAGCATCCTGAGACACAAATCGTCCGGACCTGGAGATTTGTTCACTCTTATGCCTGCCAAAACCTCCAATACCTTGTCACTCCCTCTGACAATTTGCTCAAGAACCTCACAGTTTCTCTCTCTGAGTTCCATATCTACATCCTCATTCTCTTGGGTGAAGACAGATGTGAAGTATTCATTGAACACCCTACCAATGTCCTCTGGCTCCACCCACAGATTTCGCGCTTGGTCCCTAATGGGTCTCCCTCTTTCTCTGGTTATCCTCTTCCCATTGAATTCCTTACAGAATATCTTGGAATGCTCCCTAATTTAAGCAGCCAGAGCTTTCTCATGTACCCTCTTTGAACAAAGAACAAAGAACAAAGAACAGTACAGCACAGGAACAGGCCATTCGGCCCTCCAAGCCTGCGCCGATCTTGATGCCTGCCGAAACTAAAACCTTCTGCACTTCCGGGGTCCGTATCCCTCTATTCCCATCCTATTCGTGTATTTGTCAAGATGCCTCTTAAACGTCTCTGTGGCACCTGCTTCCACAACCTCCCCCGGCAACAAGCTCCAGGCACTCACCAGACTCTGTGTAAAGAACTTGCCTCGCACATCCCCTCTAAACTTTGCCGCTCTCACCTTAAACCTATGTCCCTCAGTAACTGACTCTTCCACCCAGGAAAAGTCTTCTGATTATCCACTCTGTCCATGCCGCTTATAACTTTGTAAACTTCTATCATGTCACTTCTCCACCTCCGTCGTTCCAGTGAAAACAATCCGAGTTTATCAACCTCTCCTCATAGTTAATGCCCTCCAGACCAGGCAACATCCTGGTAAACCTCCTCGGTACCCTCTCCAAAGCCTCCACGTCCTTCTGGTAGTGTGGCGACCAGAATTGCACACAATATTCCAAGTGTGGCCTAACTAAAGTTCTGTACAGCTGCAGCGTGACTTGCCAATTTTTATACTCTATGCCCCGACCAATGACGGCAAGCATGCCGTATGCCTCCTTGACTTCCTAATCCAAATGCGTTGCCACTTTCAGTGACCTGTGGACCAAAACGCCCAGCTCTCTCTGCCTGTCAATACTCCTAAGGGTTCTGCCATTTACTGTATACTTCCCACCTGCATTAGACCTTCCAAAATTCATTACCTCACATTTGTCCAGATGAAACTCCATCTGCCATTTCTCTGCCCAAGTCTCCAACCGATCTATATCCTGCTGTATCCTCTGACAATCCTCATCACTGTCCGCAACTCCACCAACCTTTGTATCGTCTGCAAACTTACTAATCAGACCAGCTACATTTTCCTCCAAATCATTTATACATGCTACAAACAGTAAAGGTCCCAGCATTGATCCCTGCGGAACACTAGTCACATCCCTCCATTGCTCTCCTAATTGCTGTCTTAAGCTCCATCCTAAGCTTTCTGTACTCCAGTAATTCTTCGGTTGATTTGCTCTCATTGTATTTACTAAAAGCCTCTCTTTCCTTCTCATCGAACCCTGAATGATTCCGGCTATCCATGGTTCTCTGGGCTTGTTGCTCTTAACTATTATCTTAGAGGGAGCATGTTGGGCCTGTACCCTCCCCATTTCATTTATGAATGCCACCCCCCCCCCCCCACCGCCCCCACCACTGCTCTTCTGCAGATTTCCCGAAAAGTTATTCTTTCCAGTCTACCTTGGACAGATCCTGCCTTATTTAACTAAAAATCGCTCTCCCCCAATCCAACACTTCTTTTTTGCAACTTGTCTATTTCTTTCTCCATAGCAAGCTTAAATTGTACCACGTTGTGGTCGCTATCACTGAAGGGTTTCCCCATCAACACATCAACCACTTGTCTGGCTACATTCTCCAGAATTAGTTCCAGCACTGCACCGCCCTTGTTGGATCCTCTACATATTGAGCTAAAACGTTCTCCTGTATACATTTTAAGAACTTCACTCCATCTAAGCCCTTCACACGATGACTATCCCAATTAATGTTGGTAAAGTTGAAATCACCTAATATGATTACCCTACTATTACTTTCACACACCTCCATGAATTGCGCACATATTTGCTGCTCAATTTCCCGCTTACAATCTGGGGCTCTATAATAAGGACGTAGCAAAGAACAAAGAACAAAGAACAAAGAAAATTACAGCACAGGAACAGACCCTTCGGCCCTCCAAGCCTGCGCTGATCCAGATCCTCTATCGAAACCCGTCACCAATTTTCTAAGGGTCTGTATCTCTTTGCTTCCTGCCCATTCATGTATCTGTCTAGATACATCTTAAAAGACGCTATCGTGCCAACGTCTGCCACCTCCGCTGGCAACGCATTCCAGGCACCCACCACCCTCTGCGTAAAGAACGTTCCAACCATTTCCCCCCTAAACTTTTCCCCTCTCACTTTGAACTCGTGACCCCTCGTAATTGAATCCCCCACTCTGGGAAAAAGCTTCTTGCAATCCATCCTGTCTATACCTCTCATGATTTTGTACACCTCAATCAGGTCCCCCCTCAACCTCCGTCTTTCTAATGAAAATAATCCTAATCTACTCAACCTCTCTTCATAGCTAGCGCCCTCCATACCAGGCAACATCCTGGTGAACCTCCTCTGCACCCTCTCCAAAGCATCTACATCCTTTTGATAATGTGGCGACCAGAATTGCACGCAGTATTCCAAATGTGGCCGAACCAAAGTCTTATACAACTGTAACATGACCTGCCAACTCTTGTACTCAATACCCCGTCCGATGAAGGAAAGCATGCCGTATGCCTTCTTGACCACTCTATTGACCTGCGTTGCCACCTTGCGGGAACAATGGACCTGAACACCCAAATCTCTCTGCACATCAATTTTCCCCAGGACTTTTCCATTTACTGTATAGTTCACTCTTGAATTTGATCTTCCAAAATGCATCACCTCGCATTTGCCCTGATTGAACTCCATCTGCCATTTCTCTGCCCAACTCTCCAATCTATATTCTGCTGTATTCTCTGACAGTCCCCTTCCCTATCTGCTAATCCACCAATCTTAGTGTCGTCTGCAAACTTGCTAATCAGACCACCTATACCTTCCTCCAAATCATTTATGTATATCACAAACAACAGTGGTCCCAGCACGGATCCCTGTGGAACACCACTGGTCACACGTCTCCATTTTGATAAACTCCCTTCCACTGCTACTCTCTGTCTCCTGTTGACCAGCCAGTTCTTTATCCATCTAGCTAGTACACCCTGGACCCCATGCGACTTCACTTTCTCCATCAGCCTACCATGGGGAACCTTATCAAACGCCTTACTGAAGTCCATGTACATGACATCTACAGCCCTTCCCTCATCAATCAACTTTGTCACTTACTCAAAGAATTCTATTAAGTTGGTAAGATATGACCTTCCCTGCACAAAACCATGTTGCCTATCACTGATAAGCCCATCTCCCTCCAAGTGGGAATAGATCCCATCCCTCAGTATCTTCTCCAGCAGCTTCCCTACCACTGACGTCAGGCTCACCGGTCTGTAATTACCTGGATTTTCCCCTCTACCCTTCTTAAACAAGGGGACAACATTAGCAACTCTCCAGTCCTCCTGGACCTCACTATGTTTGCTCAACACCCATTGATATTTACAGAAATTCATATTTATTTCAATATAACAGTGTTTAGATATCGCAGAGTGTGTCTTTGTACTCAGCGTCTGACTGTCTCTGTAACAATGGAACACATGTTCATCTGCTTTCTTGAAAGAGGAAAGTGTTGCTCTGCAAATAATTACGTGGAATTTAAAATATAGAAACCGAACATTCGACCCAATTGCTGGGCGCTGGTGTTGATGCTCCGAACGACCCTCATCCCACTTTACTTCATCCTATCTGTATATCCTTCTACTGCGCAGTCACTCATGGATATCTATCTGCTCCTTAAATGCATCTAAAATCTTCTCAATCTCTCCCTGTTATAAGATGCTCGACATTCTGCCCACACTGTGGGTAACGATTGAATTTATTGCTGACCATCTTCTAATGATGGCCCCTCGTTTGGGT
This sequence comes from Heterodontus francisci, assembly GCF_036365525.1. Taxonomy (NCBI): domain Eukaryota; kingdom Metazoa; phylum Chordata; class Chondrichthyes; order Heterodontiformes; family Heterodontidae; genus Heterodontus; species Heterodontus francisci. The sequence goes on from NC_090391.1 coordinate 4,398,002, forward strand.
CGTGCTTGCGAGTGAAAGCATTGTTCATACATCTACCCTGTCAATTGTCGGCGAGCTCCATCCAACCCGTGAACTATATGTAACTTGGTATGTGGGGAAATTAGTGTGTGTGGGTAAAAGTGGTAAACCATTCCATAGCAGGGAAGCGGGATGTACTGAAGTCGCAATGCGTTGGATCAGAACTGATAAGGAAGAAGTGAATGCGGTAAAAATTGCAATGTGGTCATTAAGGCATGTCTAAACTATAACTAAGTTTGGAACAGACACACCAAGCTGGTTGCTTGGAGACCGGGGTTCGACGGAGTGAAGTGAAACCTAGTTATCTGACAAGGGCTAGAGAAAAGAGGACTAGCTAAACAATGTGGTCGAAACTTGGGAAATGAGGCTTCGCAAAATAGGTAGATGTCAAAATTGGTGAAACGTTGACCGACTGTGGCTGACGTAGCACACCCATGGCGTTCGCAAAATCTGACTGACCAATCACTGTGCATCGGGTAGTCATGCCTGGCTACTCCCGAACTGATCATGCAGGTAGCATGCACGAAACAGGGTACAGGAAAGCATGCTGCAAAGTGCGAGATAGCTAGCTCAGGACCAAGTAGTCTGATCAACTGCTTGGAGAATCGAAAGGGGAGGTCTGATCATCTGCTCCGGTACGACTCTCAGATGATACGAAGTAACCTTGCTTATGTCGAAGTAACAGTATAATCTCTGTTGAAGATAAGATTTTGAAACACTGAATAAATGAGCTATGTGTAAACAATAAGTCTGGTTTGCATTTTATACCAGTTGTCACCAATTCAACATTACCAATTGCAGATCTCTCCAAACCAAATCTGCCAGTGGATTCTAGTATTACTAACAGGGGTGAAGACGTCATATTTAACTGTACAAGCCCTCAGGACCCTCCTGCCATCGCATTATACGTAACAGACAATGAGAAGTCAATTACTCAGAGAACCAGTCTGCTGCTGCAGGGAATAATTCTGTGATCTTCACCATCAGGAATATAGATCATGGTGAAGGAGGAAATTATACCTGTCTGTAGGAAGCTGAGGTAGCAGGAAGGAGGGTAACATCAGCTCTGAGTGACACTGTACACATCATTGTAAGAGGTCAGTGACATTCTTGCAATCACTGCGTTCAGCAGACCTCAATAAAAGCAGTGTCTGTTTGATTTTCAGTCTGTGTCAATTGTGTAAGGACCGGTTTATCATGGATTGAAATGAGAGCCAGATGTAAAATTTAATCTTGACCCGAATCGCACCTGCTTCACGCTTTATAACCCGCCCAATATTCACGTGCATTGAATTTCATGGAGATGAATATCAGGCAGGTCCTAAAACAGGCGGCCCAAACAACACCGCCCATTTTGCTCTATGGCCCCAAGACCTTTGAATCCCTATTTCATTATATTTTCTGCTTATTGTGCAATAGTATTCCAGTTACAGTGTGTGTCCTGTGTTCAGCATCAGATTGTTTATCTTGTGTAGAAGCTGTTCGTTAACTTGGTGGCACTGTGTCCCCTTCATTTGATTTAGCAAAATCCCATGCGCCAGAGGCTGGTGTTGGCTCCGCTGTGATTCTTATTCCCATCCTTGCTCTGCTGGGTGTTGCCTCTGGAGGAAAGGTAGGTTAAATCCAATGTAGTAATCGTTCATTACAGACGCTTTGACTAATGTAACTGTCAGCTCTTCTTCACCACGACCAACCAAATCTGTAAACCATTTAGCACCTGACCAAAAACCTCTGACATTTAGTTGCAGGGCGATCACGACCTGAAAGGTGAAAAAAGCCAATGGCCAAGCCTGAACCGATCTTGATGTCTGCCGAAACTAACACCGTCTGCACTTTCAGGGTCCGTATCCCTCTATTCCCATCCTATTCATGTATTTGTCAAGATGCCTCTGAAACGTCTCTGTGGTACCTGCTTCCACCACTTCCCCTGGCAACACGTTCCAGCCACTCACCACCCTCTGTAAATAAACTTACCTTGCACAGCCCCTCTAAACTGTTCCCCTGTCACCATAAACCTATGTCCCCAGTAACTGACTCTTCCACCCTGGGAAAAAGCTTCTGACTATCCACTCTGTCCATGCGGCTTGTAACTTTGTAAAACTCTATCATGTCGCCCCTCGACCTCCGGCTCTCCAGTGAAAACAATCCGTGTTTATCCAACCTCTCTTCATAGCTAGTGCCCTCCAGACCAGGCCACATCCTGGTAAACATCGTCTGTACCCTCTCCAAACCCTCCACGTCCTTCTGGTAGTGTGGCGACCAGAATTGCACGCAATATTCTACGTGTGGCCTAACTAAAGTTCTGTAGAGCTGCAGCATGACTTGCCAATTCTTATACTCTATGCCCCGACCGATGAAGGCAAGCATGCCGTATGCCTTCTTGACTGCCTTATCCACCTGCGTTGTCACTTTCATTGTCCTGTGGACCTCTACGCCCAGATACTGCCTGTCAATACTCCTAAGGGTTCTGCCATTTATTGTATACTGCCCACCTGCGTTAGACATTCCAAAATGCATTACCTCACATTTAGTTTAGTTTAGTTTAGAGACACAGCACTGAAACAGGCCCTTCGGCCCACCGAGTCTGTGCCAACCATCAACCACCCATTTATACTAATCCTACACTAATCCCCATATTCCTACCAAACATCCCCACCTGTCCCTATATTTCCCTACCACCTACCTATACTAGTGGCAATTTATATTGGCCAAATTACCTACCAACCTGCAAGTCTTTTGGCTTGTGGGAGGAAACCGGAGCACCCGGAGAAAACCCACGCAGACACAGGGAGAACTTGCAAACTCCACACAGACAGTACCCAGAATTGAACCTGGGTCGCTGGAGCTGTGAGGCTGCAGTGCTAACCACTGCACCACTGTGCCGCCCACAGTGTCCAGATTAAACTCCATCTGCCATTTCTCCGCCCAAGTCTCCAGTTGATCTATATCCTGCTGTATCCTCTGACAATCCTCATCACTGTCCGCAACTCCACCAACCTTTGTGTCGTCCGAAAACTTACTAATACGACCAGCTACATTTTCCTCCAAATCATTTATATATACTACAAATAGCAAAGGTCCCAGCTCTGTTCCCTGCGGAACACCACTAGTCACATCCCACCCTTCAGAAAAGCACCCTTCCACTGCTACCCTCTGTCTGCTATGACCGAGCCAGTTCTGTATCCATATTGCCAGCTCCCCTCTGATCCCGTGTGACTTCACCTTTGTATCAGTCTGCCATGAGGAACCTTGTCAAAGGCTTTACTGCAGTCCATATAGATAACATCCACTGCCCTTCCTTCATCAATCATCTTCGTCACTTCCTCAAAAAACTCAATCAAATTAGTAAGACACGACCTCCCCTTCACAAAGCCATGCTGCGTCTTGCTAATAACTTCATTTGTATCCAATTGAGAGTAAATCCTGTCCCGAAGAATCCTCTCTAATAATTTCCCTACCACTGACGTAAGGCCCACCGGCCTATAATTTCCTGGATTATCCTTGCTACCCTTCTTAAACAAAGGAAGAACATTGGCTATGCTCCAGTCCTCTGGGACCTCACCTGTAGCCAATGAGGACACTAAGATTTCTGTCAAGGCCCCAGCAATTTCTTCCCTTGCCTTCCTCAGTATTCTGGGGTAGATCCGATCAGGCCATGGGGGCTTATCTTCCTTAATGCTTTGCAAGACACCCAACACCTCCTCCTTTTTGATAATGAGATGACTGAGACTATCTGCACTCCCTTCCCTAGGCTCATCATCCACAAAGTCCTTTTCTTTGGGGAATACTGAGGCAAAGTACTCATTTAGTACCTCGCCCATTTCCACTGGCTCCACACATAGATTCCCTTCTCTGTCCTTGAGTGGGCCATCCCTTTCCCTAGTTACCCTCTTGCTCTTTATATACATATAAAAAGCCTTGGGATGTTCCTTCATCCTGTTTGCCAATGACTTCTCAAAACCCCTTTTCGCCCTCCTGACTCCTTGCTTAAGTTCCTTCCTACTGTCTTTGTATTCCTCAAGGGATTCATCTGTTCCCAGCCTTCCAGCCCTTATGAATGCATCCTTTTACTTTTTGATGAAGCCCACAAGATCCCGCGTTTTCCAAGGTTCCCGAAACTTGCCAAACTTATCCTGCTTCGTCACAGGAACATGCTGGTCCGGGTTTCTAATCAACTGACGTTTGAAAGACTCCCACATGTCAGATGATGATTTACCCTCAAATAGCCGCCCCCAGTCAAAATTATTCAGTTCCCGCCTAATATTGTTAAAATTAGCCTTCTCCCAATTTAGCACCTTCACCCGAGGACTACTCTTGTCCTTATCCACAAGTACCTTAAAACCTATGGAATTATGGTCACTGTTCCCGAAATGCACCCCTACTGAAACTTCGACCACCTGGCCGGGCTCATTCCCCAATACCAGGTCATGTACGGCCCCATCCTTAGTTGGACTATCCACATATTGTTTAAAGAAGCCCTCCTGGATGTCCCTTACAAATTCTTCCCCATCCAAGCCACTCGCACTAAGTTTGGGTTGGAGAAGGTGAGTTTTAGATCATATTTAAGCAGAGTTCACTCAGGCTCAGCTTGCAGCTGCACCTTGCGAATTAGAGAATTGGCTTAAACCAGTTTTCAGGGGCTAGAGTCAGTCAGTATCAAAGTGGGCCATCTTACAGTGCTGACCTTGTTTGCACTAGAGTGCTGACCTGGGTTGCATTAGAGTGTTAAAGTGGAAGTTTGGTGATTGAGGAAGTTCGGTGAGGAGGGAGCGAGGATCTCCTTTCATTTCCAACCTGTCCTCAGAGTGAGGGGAGCCGAGAGTTTCCAAAGAGGACATCTGACTGGTGAGTAATTCCTGGTGGGTGTTTTTCAAAGTGGATTGAATTGTAAGTCATTGTTTTAGCAACACATCGTTGTTTTTTTACATTATAATCTTCTAAAGTTTTACATTTAAAGGGTTTATTCATGGCGGGAGAGCTTGAAGCCGTGGTTTGCTCCTCTTGCTGCATGAGGGAATCCGGGAACATGTGCGCAGAAAGTGTGTCCAGCTGTGGCTCCTGGAAGCTCGGGTTTCAGAGCTAGAACGGCAGCTGGCAACACTTCAGAGTATCCGCGAGTCTGAGAGCATTGTGGATAGCACGTATAGAAAGGTGGTCACACAGCAGATGAAGGGACTTGAGGAAGGAAGGGAATGGGTGACCATCAGGCACCAAGAGAATCAGGCAAGCAGTTCAGGATTACCTCGGGGTCCCGCTTGCAAATCGGTATTCCATTTTGGAGGCTGATGAGGCTGGTATCTCCAGGAAGTGCGGGCAGAGCCAAGCTTCTGGCACCACAAGCAGCCTGTCTGCACAGCAAGGAGGAAAGAGAGGAAGAGCAATTGTCATAGGGGATTCTACAGTCAGGGGAACAGTTAGGCGCTACTGTGGCAGTCAACGTGACTCCAGGATGGTGTGATGCCTCCCTGGTGTCAGGGTATGGGATGTCACTGAACGGCTGCAGGGCATCCTGAAGGGGGAGGATGACAAGGCAGAAGTCATGGTACATGTTGGTACCAATGATATAGGTAGAAAGAGGGGTGAGGTCTTGCATCAAGAGTTCAGGGAGTAAGGCAGCAGACTAAAAGGCAGGACCTCTCGGGTTGCAATCTCTGGATTACTCCCAGTGCCACGTGCCAGCGAGTATGGAAATAGGAGAATAGCACAAATGAATACGTGGCTTAAGAGTTGGTGCAGGAGGGAGGGTTTTAGTTTCCTGGACCACTGGGACCGTTTCTGGGGAAGGTGGGACATGTACAAGCGGGACGGTCTACATCTGAACCAGAGGGGGGCTTAACATCCTTGCTGACGGGTTTGCTAGTGCTGTTGGGAGGAGTTCAAATTAATTTGGCAGGGGCAGGGGATGCAGACACCGAGCAGAATAGGGACGCAGCTAAACACAGGAAAGCGAACAAATCAGAGGGAATACAGTGGAAGTACGTTTCAAGGGAAAAAGACCAGGATGGAAGGCATCTACTTTAATGCCAGGAGTATTGCAGGTAAAACGGATGAGTTAAGGGAAATGATTGACACGTATAATTGTGATATGGTAGCCATCACGGAGACATGGTTGTGGGAGGGGCAGGATTGACAGCTCAATATCCCGGGGAATAGAATCTTCAGGCGAGACAGAGGAGGGGGTAAACGAGGAGAGGGAATTGCAATATTAGTTAAGGAGTCAGTTACAGCATTAAGGAGAGATGATTTCTTGGAGGGGGCGTCAAATGAAGCTTTATGGGTAGAGTTTAGGAATAAAAAAGGGACAGCCACATTGCTAGGTGTTAAATATAGACCCCCAGATAGTCAGTGGGAAATTGAGGAGCAAAAATGTGCACAATTTGCAGAGGTGTGTAAAAATAATAGGGTAATTATATTAGGTGATTTCAACATTCCCAACATTATTTGGGATAGTCATTGTATTAAGGGCTTAGATGGATTGGAGATTTTAAAATGTATACACGACAACTTTTTAGCTCAATATGTAGAGGATCCAACAAGGGAGGGCACAGTGCTGGACCTAATTCTGGGGAATGAAGCCGGACAGGTGGTTGATGTGTTGGTGGGGGAGCATTTTGGTGATAGCGACCACAACATGGTACAATTTAATCTTGTTGTGGAGAAAGAAATAGACAAGCTTCAAAAAAAGGTTTTAGATTGGGGGAGAGCGAAGTTTAGTAAAATAAAGCAGGATCTGGCCAAGGTACACTGGAAAGAGTTACTTGTCGGGAAATCGACAGAAGAGCAGTGGGGGGTATTCAAAAAGAAAATGTGGAGGGCACAGGCCCAACATGTTCCCTCTACGGTATTAGATAGGAGCAACAAGCCCAGAGAACCATGGATGACCAGAAACATTCAGGGTACGATGAGAAAGAAAAGAGATATTCTATAAGTACATCAATGGGAAGAGGATAACCAGGGAAAGAGTTGGACCAATTAGGGACCGAGGGGGAAATTTGTGGGTGGAGCCAGAGGACATTGGTAGTGTGTTGAATGAATACTTCACATCTGTCTTCACCCAAGAGAATGAGGATGTAGATATGGAACTTAGAGAGAGAGACTGTGAGGTTCTTGAACAAATTGTCATCGAGAGTCACAAGGTATTGGAGGTTCTGGAAGGCTTAAAAGAGGACAAATCTCCAGGTCCGGACGATTTGTGTCCCAGGATGATGCGGAAGACGAGGGCGAAGATTGCTGGGGCTCTGACCCGAATTATTCATTCCTCTCTGGCCACAGGGGAGGTGACAGAGGACTGGAGAACAGCTAATGTGGTCCCACTGTTAAAGAAAGGTTACAGAGATAAGCCACGGAACTACAGACCAGTGAGTCTCACGTCAGTGGTAGGGAAACTATTGGAGAACATTCTGACGGAGAGAATCTATCTCCACTTGGAGAGGAAACATTTGATTAGGAATAGTCAGCATGGCTTTGTCAGAGGGAGGTCATGCATAACAAATTTGATTGAAGTTTTGAGCATGTGACCAGGTGTGTTGATGAGGGTAGTGCAGTTGATGTAGTTTACATGGATTTCAGCAAAGCCTTTGACAAGGTCCCACATGGGAGACTTATCAAGAAAGCAAATGCACATGGGATACAAGGTAACTTGATAAGGTGGATTCAAAATTGGCTTAGCTGTAGGAGACAGATGATGATGACAGACGGCTGCTTTAGTGACTGGAAGCCAGCGTCCAGTGGCGTACCACAGGGATCTGTGCTGGGTTCCCTATTGTTTGTCATTTATATAAACGACATAGATGAATATGTGGGGGGTAGGATCAGTAAGTTTGTGGATGACACAAAGATTGGCCGAGTGGCTAACAGTGAGGTGTTTTAGGTTACAGGAAGATATAGACAGGATGGTCAAATGGGCAGAAAAGTGGCAGATGGAATTTAACGCTGAAAAGTGTGACGTGATGCGCTTTGGAAGGAGTAATGTGACACGGAAATATTCAATGAATGGCCTGACACTGGGAAATTCCGAGGAACAAAGGGACGTTGGCGTGTTTGTCTATAGATCTCTCAAGGAAGAAGGGCAGGTTAATAGCGTGGTGAAAAAGGCATATGGGACAGTTGCCTTTATCAATCAAGGCGTAGATTACAAAAGCAGGGAGCTCATGCTGGAGTTGTACAGAACTTTGGTAAAGCCACAGCTGGAGTACTGTGAGCAATTCTGGTCGCCACATTATAGGAAGAATGTGATTGCATTGGAGGGGTTGCGGAGGCGATTCACCAGGATGTTGCCTGGGATGGAACATTTAAGCTATGAAAAGAGGTTGGATAGGTTTGGGTTGTTTTCACTGGAGCAAAGAAGACTGAGGGGTGACCTGATCGAGGGGTACAAGATTATGAGGTTCATGGACAGGGTGGATGGAGAGCAGCTGTTCCCCTTAGTTGAAGGGACAGTTACGAGGAGTCATAAGTTTAAGGTGAGGGCGGGAGTTTAAGGGGGAATGGAGGAAGAACTATTTTACCCAGAGGGTGGTGACGGTCTGGAATGCCCTGCCTGCGAGGGTGGTAGATTCAGGTTGCCTCACATCCTTTCAAAAGTACCTGGATGAGCGGTTGGCACGTCATAACATTCAAGGCTATGAGCCAAGAGCTGGCAAATGGAATTAGGTAGACAGGTCAGGTGACTTTAATGCATCGGTGCAGACTCGATGGACTGAAGGGCCTCTTCTGCAATGTATTATTCTGTGATTCTGTGAATGTCAATACGTCTACTGTAGCTGATTGCCTGAAACTCAGGGTTATAAAAGAGCTGGCTGCTGAGATGGCGACTGAAATGGTTTTGATCTTCCAGAATTCCTTATACTCTGGAACTGTCATTATGATTTTGGAAAGTAGCAAATGGAATCGCCGCCCCACTCCCACCGCCACAATTAAGGAGGAAGGGAAAAATAAAATCGGGACTTCCAGGCAAGTAGAGCTAGCATCTGTCTGAGGGTTAATGATACTGCTAGGCAGGTGGTGATAGGTATTTTAGAGATTTGATAATACAATTAGGCAGAGACAACACGAATCTATGTAAGGGTAACAGTTTTTTGACGTTAAAGTTTCTTGAGATTGGAATTAGCAGGATAATTTGGAGGGAAGCCAGCAGATGCAATATATTTGTTTTTTCCCACAAAGCAACATGTGCTATGATGTTGCAGAGAGTTCATTATACAAACTGAGGTCACCTGTGACTGTCGGTAATATATTTGCATGGTTTCAGGATTGGATAACAGTCTCGAAAGAGAGAGGAAGAAATGTCAGGGTATTTTCAGGCCGCCCGTGCATCAACACTAGCAGAATTTCTCATCCAGAGCTGTTACATAAGTTTCTAAATTCACTTGAAAAAGCCCTCCAAAACACTCCCACAGGGGATGCAGAGATCAAGTGGGCTCACATCAGAGATCCCATCTATGACTCAGCAATGACCACCTGTGGCAATCGTGTGAAGTGGAATGCAGACTGGTTTCAATCTCACATTGAAGAGCTGAAGCCTGTCATAGCCGCTAAGTGCATTGCACTGCTGAACTGTCAGAAAGCCCCCAGCGAGTTAACATCCGTACCACTTAAAGCAGCCAGAAGCGCTGCACAAAGAACAGCCAGGCCCGGCGCAAATGACTACTGCCAACAACTATGCAGTCATATTCAGCTGGCCTCTGACACCGGAAATATCAGAGAAATGTATGATGGCATAAGGAGAGCATTTGGGCCAACCATCAAGAAGATTGCCCCCCTCAAATCTAAATCAGGGGACACAATCACTGACCAACGCCAACAAATGGACCGCTGGCTGGAACACGACCTAGAACTATACTCCAGGGAAAATGTTGTCACTGAGAGCGCACTCAATGCAGCCCAGTCTCTGCCAGTCATGGATGAGCTGGACGTACAGCCAACAAAATCGGAACTTAGTGATGCCATTGATTCACTAGCCAGCGGAAAAGCCCCTGGGAAGGACGGCATTAACCCTGAAATCATCAAGAGTGCCAAGCCTGCTATACATCCAGCACTGTACGAACTGCTTTGCCTGTGCTGGGATGAGGGAGCAGTACCAAAGGACATGCGCGATGCCAATATTATCATCCTCCATAAGAACAAGGGTGACCATGGTGACTGCAACAACTACCGTGGAATCTCCCTGCTCAGCATAGTGGGGAAAGTATTCTCTCGAGTCGTTGTAAACAGGCTACAGAAGCTGGCTGAGCGTGTCTACCCTGAGGCACAGTGTGGCTTTCGAGAAGAGAGATCCACCATTGACATGCTGTTCTCCCTTCACCAGCTGCAGGAGAAATGCTGTGAACAACAGATGCCCCTCTACGTTGGTTTCATTGATCTCACCAAAGCCTTTGACCTCGTCAGCAGACGTGGTCTCTTCAGACGACTAGAAAAGATTGGATGTCTACCAAAGCTACCAAGTATCTTCACCTCATTCCATGACAATATGAAAGGCACTATTCAGCATAGCGGGGCCTCATCAGATCCCTTTCCTATCCTAAGTGGCGTGAAACAGGGCTGTGTTCTCGCACCTACATGTTTGGGATCTTCTTCCCCCTGCTGCTCTCACATGCTTTCAAGTCTTCCAAAGAAGGAATTTTCCTCCACACATCAAGTGGCAGGTTGGTCAACCTTGCCCATCTAAGAGCGAAGGCCAAAGTACGGAAAGTCCTCATCAGGGAACTCCTCTTTGCTGACGATGCTGCATTAACATCTCACACTGAAGAGTGTCTGCAGAGACTAATCGACAGGATTTCGGCTGCCTGCAACGAATTTGGCCTCACGATCAGCGTCAAGAAAATGATCATCATGGGACAGGACGTCAGAAATGCCCCATCCATAAACATGGGCGACCACACTCTGGAAGTGGTTCAAGAGTTCACCTACCGCGGCTGAACTATCACTAGCAACCTGTCTTATCGATGCAGAATTCAACAAACGCATGGGAAAGGGTTCCTCTGCTATGTCCAGAATGGCCAAAAGAGTGTCGGAAAATGGCGCACTTACACAGAACACAAAAGTCCGAGTGTATCAAGCCTGTTTCCTTAGTAGCTTGCTCAATGGCAGCGAGGCCTGGACAACATACGTCTGCCAAGAGCGATGTCTCAATTCATTCCATCTTCGCTGCCTCCAGAAAATCCTTGGCATCAGGTGGCAGGACCGTATCTCCCACACAGACGTTCTTGAGGCGGCCAACATCCCCAGCAAACACCCTTCTAAGCCAGCGGCACCTGAGATGGCTTGGCCATGTGAGCCGCATGGAAGATGTTAGGATCTCCAAGGACACATTGTACAGCGAGCTCGTCACTGGTATCAGCCCCACCGGACATCCATGTCTCCGCTTTAAAGACGTCTGCAAACGCGACATGAAGTCCTGTGACATTGATCACAAGTAGTGGGAGTCACGTGCCAGCGATTGCCAGAGCTGGCGGGCAACCAAAAAGGCTGGGCTAAAGCGTGACGAGTCGAAGAGACTTAGTAGTTGGCAGAATAAAGACAGAAGCGCAAGGAGTGAGCCAACTATGTAACAGCCCCGACAAACCCATTTTATCTGCAGCCCCTGTGGAAGAGTTTGTCACTCTAGATTTGGCCTTTATAGCCAGTCCAGGTGCTGCTTCACAAACCACTGACCAACTTCCGGCGCTTACCCATTGCCTCTCGAGTCAAGCAGGCCAAAGAAGACGAGGATACTGTAAAAAGCAAGGTATCTCAAGTTCTTGGGCGTCACTAAGTTAGAATTAGCATGAGTGACTTAGCCGATAGGGACCTGTGTAACTTATCGAATTTTGCAAACAAGGCTATGTTCTGTATGAAAATAAGCTGTGAGGAGGATGAAATAGGCTGCAAATAGAATTAAGTCGGTTGAGTGATTGGATAAGAACGCAGAAAATGGAATACATTGTATAGAAGTGTGGCCCTGTATACTTTCGATAGAAAATAGTAACTCCGTTTTTTTTCATGGTGAGATTCTAGGAAATATGGGCGTTCAAAAGAGATTTTGGTATCGTTGTATTCGAACTTCTTGAAGGCAACATGCAGGAGCTGGAAGCAATTAGGAACCCAAACTGTATGTTCGCCTGACTTTCAAATGAATTTTAGTATAAGAGTAAAGAAGTCTTTCTGAAATTGTATAAGGACTTGCTGAGACCACACCTCGCATATTGGATACCGTTTGGGTCTCCTTATCCAACGACAAATAAACCTGCCTTAGACGCGTTCACGAGTGCTCACTAGATTGATTCCTGGGATGGGAATGACCCTACAAGTAAAGGGCTAATAGACTGGCCCTGCATTCCGTGGAATCTAGAAGGCTCAGAGGTGTTATAATTGAAGCATGTTGGATTTTCTTACTGGTTAGATAGGCTGGATGCTGAAAGGACTTTTTCCATGCCTGTGAAGTACAGAAATAGGTGTTACAGTATGAGAAATAGAGGTGGAACAATTAGCACTGAGGTGAGAATGATGTTTTATTCACTGAATGTGTTGTAAATATTTGGAGTTTCTTCTGGGCAATAGGGTTGTACAAGCTTATTCGTGGAATATACTGAAGACAGAAAATGATAGATTTTGGATACTTAGAGAATAAAAGGAAAGTGGGATATGAGAGGAAGATAGAGTTGAGGAAGACAATCAACCATGATGTCAGCACATTGCGAATCTTGCTCAAGGTCCAAAGGGCTTATTATAGCCCCTGTTGCTTACACTCTTATGTTCCTAACATCACAGACAATGATTTCTAGGCTTTAATCCTGAACGTGACCTTTAATTGCCCTCACCTCAAGGAATCAAAGTTTCTATTTTAACTGTGTAAATGCAGCAAAAAGAATAAAACGGGTTTATTTTTATCCATGGATCAGTGGACATTGTGGAGAAATCGGTAAAATTTGAAAAAAATGAATAGGCAGCAATGTACAGGCCCAATACAATATTATGCAAAATGGAAACTAAGCTGCTAATTACTGTTGGAACAGTCTTCAAGGATTAAAGCTTCCCGGCTTGTTCTCTAGCGAGTTTTTATTCAGGTAATATTCTGTACTTTGAGATGTGTTATCCAGCACATTATTCACACCAGGCACAAAACTGCTGATGCAATGTGTTTGTTCTAGTGACTGTAACTAATACCAACAGTCAGGGGGATAACCATGTCAATGGAGACTTATCATCTGTATAAATTAGGGTCTATTGAAAGGTATCAGCACCACGTGCCTGCTGGAGCTGTGCTTGCCGCATCAACATAAGTTACGGCTTCTCTCAGCAATGAGGTTTCAAGTAATGCATCATATAGAACTCATTTACTATCCTGCACTTGCAGTCTTTGGTGTTCTTGGTGAGCTGCTATCACAGCTGTTAATCGTGTCAATATGTTTTTTAACATTTTACTCACTGCATTTCTTTGTACAGACACCTGAATTTTCCTGTCAGTTGTATTATAGAGTTATTTACACCCTGATCATGTGTATCCAACTCTAAAAATGTTGATATACTATTCTCATTGCTAAACGTACTGTGAGCAGCTGTTTCAGCTATGACCTGAGCTCTTGTAGCCATAGCATTTATACCGCTCGTTCGGTTAAGTTTCTGGACAATGGTAATTCCAAGTATGTTGCTGGTGGGTTATTCAGTGATGGAAATGCCGTTGAATGTAATGTGAAAATGGCTAGGTTCTCTTTTGTTGGAGTTGAGCATTGCCTGGAAGTTTTGAGGTGAGAATGTTCCTTGCCAATTATCAATGAAAGCTTTAATTTTGTCCAGGTCTGGCTGTAAGCCAGGACGGATGCTTCAACATCTCAGGAGTTGTGAATGGTACTGAACAGTGTGCAATCATCAGTGAACATCGCTACTTCTGTCATTATGTTGGAGGGAAGGTAACTAATGAAACAGCTGAATTTGATTTGGCCTGGGACACTCCTGAGGCTCTTTCCTGGGGCGAAGAGCATTGGCCTCTGACAACCACAGCCCTCACCCTTTGAACTAGGTATAGCTTCAATCAGTGGTGAGTTGTCGCCTGATTACCATTTACTTCAATTTTGCTAAGGCTCATTGATGCCACATTCTGTCCAATATTGCTTCAATATCACTTTTACCACACCTCTGGAATTCAGCTCTTCATTCTATGTCTGTGCAGGGCTGTAATATGGTCTAAAGCCGAGTGGCCATTGCATAACTCAAATTCAGCATTGGCGCATAGCTGATTACGGGTAAGTGCTGCTTAATAGCACTATCAATGACACCTTAGACAACTTAGTTGATGATTTGGAGTTGACTGATGGGTCGATAATTTGCTCAATCGCAGAAGTCCTGGTTTTGGGTGAAGGACATAGCTGGGCGATTTTCCATATTGTTGGGTAGATGTCATTGCAGTATCTATACTGGTATAGTTTGGCTCGGAGTTCAGCTAGTCTGGACAACATGTCTAAGTTTAATTGTCCATCAACCTTCACCAGGTTAGCATCGTTTTCAGGTATGGCTAGTGCAGTTTCTGCCTTGCTCGTCTAAATTCCTCATTGAACAACAATTGCTCCCCTGGTTTTATGGTACTGCTGAAGTGAGGGAATGCCGAATCCTGAGACTGCAGTTTATGGTTGAATACAATTTTGATGTGCTCATGGCTCACATCTCCGAATTGATGCCCAGTTACATCTGTTCCGAATCTAATAGCTCTCAAAATGGAGTGGGATAATTAGTCGAAGGGAATGTGGACCATGCATATGGCTCTTGCAGTGAACTTGCATGAACACCACGCGTTGCATGGCTTCCTTCTGCATTGTAACTTTTCGATGATTTTATATTTCTATCTCAGTTATCATGGAGGTTTTGCTACACAGCACGCCGAAATATGCCTTCAGTCTTCAGACGGGCTTCGTTTCCAGAAGAACTGTGCGGCAGTCACCACTACAAATACTTTCATGGACAGATCCCTCCCTTAGTAGTAGATTGGTGAGTTGCTTCCCTCTTGTTGCTTCTCTCATATCATGATACTGGTCGAGTCCGGCAGATATCTCCTTCAGGATAAAAGCAAAATACCGCAGATGCTGGAAATCTGAAATAAAAACAAGAAATGCTGGAACCTGTCAGCAGGTCAGTGACCCTTCGAAACGTTAACTGTGCTCCTCTTTTCACAGATGCTGCCAGACCTGTTGAGTGGTGCCAGCATTTCGTGTTTTTATCTCCTTCAGGAGTCAGTTCGCTTGCTCCCTGGTGGTGCTACCAAGCCACTCTTAGTGGTGGACATTGAAGTCCCCAACGCAGAGACCATGCTGCACCATTTCAACCCTCCCCAGCGCTTCCAAATAATGTTCAACATGGAAGAACGCCGAATCATCAGATGAGAAATGCAATAGGTGGTAATCAGAAGCATGTTTTCTGGTCCATGTTTAACCTGATGCCAGACGCTATCAAATTACTGTTTTACCTGAGGTCTGAAATGTACTCTGTCTGCTTATTTTTTTCTCTATATTACAGTTAACTTCGTGGCGTTAGTGATACTGTCCAGAGGCAAGTGTGGTCTCTCCAAATGTATCACTAGATATCTGGTGGGAATGGCAGCGGCCGATCTCCTGGTTGTTATCGCTGAACAGATATTCTTCAGCATTGTTCAGATCTATTTTCCAGATTCATTCCTGTTCATTACTCCCGTGTGTAATTTCATTTACTACCTGGTTTTTACAGCCACAGTTGTTTCTGTCTGGCTCACAGTTGCTTTTACTTTTGATCAATTTGTGGCCATTTGTTGTGAGACGCTGAAAACGAAATATTGCACTGAGAAAGCGGATTCAGTGGTTATTGGAACGGTGTGCGTGCTGGGCTGTTTAGTATCTGTACCCTGGTACTTCAGACATGAAATTGAATATACAATTGATAATGTTTCCTGGTATTGCATTACGAAACCGAACTTCTTCACTTCCACTGCATGGGCAGCATTTGTCATATTTTACGTAATTTTAACCCCTTGTGCCCCGTTTTTTCTGATTTATCTACTCAATCTTCAAACGGTCAGGCGTATTTTAGTGGCGAGTAGAGGCCGCAGGGGACTCCGGGGCCGTGGCAATGGAGAAAATCACAAGGACTCAGAGATGGAGAAATGAAGAAAATCCATTGTCTTACCTTTCAGTATATCTGGCAGTTTTATATTCTTATGGATGATGCAAGTTGTATTTTACCTTTACCAGCGAATCACACAGTTACATTCATACTCCAAAACAGACCCTCTTTATTTCACCGAAGCCACAGCAAATATGCTGCAGCTTCTCAGTTCCTGCACCAACACGTGCATTTATGCTGTGACCCAAAGTAAATTCAGGGAGGAGCTGAAGAACGCAGTAAAATATCCATTCAGTGTAATTGTTAAATTTGTTAAATCATAGAAAAAGCTGAAGATTTTCCAGAACGAGAAGAAAATCCCATTCCATGTACCATCGATTCGATCACCAACTGGAAGGAAAGAACCCTGAAGTGGTACGTCAGAGGCGGGAGGAGTGCAGTGTTTTCTCCAGTTACACTTCTCCGCGGGTCACAACATCTATTTATTTTTCCACAGTTACCAATACGGTCAATCATAGATTCTATATTCACTCAGAATAAATCGCACCAACCAGCTGCATTTAATAAACAATACAAATATCAGTTTGTTATGAAACAAATCTTAATCAGTAATGAACTAAATCATAAACACACAAATTGAAATATTAAAGTTCTCATTTTTATCTTAGCCCTTCACACTCAGACACACACGCACACACATGCACAGGTTAATCGGAGAAATAAAGGGATTTATGTTGTTTAGAGCTCTATTACAGACAAAATAAAACACTTAATGAGAGACAACTGAGTCAACTTATCAGATCGATAACCTTTCATAAGATCTCTGTCTCCCTCTGGACAGATGCTGGCAGACCTATCGTTTATTTCCAACGTGTTCTGCTTTTGTTACATGAGAAAATATTAAGGGCAATGAAAAAATATCATAGATATTGAACAAATAAGTTGTGTTTGTCATTATAGTAAAATACACAAGTTTCATACCAGAAATAAGGAGTAAACTAGGGGCTAATAAGATTGTGGAAATTAAAGTTAATAATACCAGCAAAGGAAATGCCGTGGACAAAAGCAAGAGCCTAAAATCAGAGAAAGCTCAGTACCTGATGGCCTACATCCTAAGATTCTAAAATAAATAGCTGCAAAGATATTCAATGCGCCGGCTGTGGTTTACCAAAATGACTTAGTTTACAGAACGATCCCAGCAGATTGGAAGTTCGCAAATATAACACTGTTATTCAAGAAAGGAGGGATGGAGGAAACAGGCAAATACAAGCCAGTTTGCCTGAAATCAGTTGTCGCGAATGTGCTTTAATTTATTTTTAAATAAGTCTTCGCAATGCACTTAGAAAAGTATAATAAGACCAAACAAGTCAACATGGTTTTAAGAAAGGGAAATCCCGTTTGACATACATATTTGAGTTTTTGAGGATGTAACTAATGGGATAGATATCGGAGAACTAGTAGGTTTATTGGACTTGTTTTCCAGAAGGTATCAATAAGGTGCAACACAAAAGGTTAAAACACAAGATAAGAGTTCATGAAGTTCGGATCAATATAGTACACGGATAGAGGATTGGTTAATGGACATGAAGCAAACAGTAAGCATGAGAGGTATATTTTCAAGTTGGCAGTCTGCAAATATTGGTGCTGGATCCTCAGATATTTACTGCAGACTGTAATTTGTCTACGTTTGTTGATACTAAGATGGGTGGAAATGCAAGCTGAAAGGATTACATGAATGCGCTGCAAACAGATATACACAGGTTAACTGAGTGGGCGAGAAGGTGGCAGATGCAATATATTGTGCAGAACTGTAAGGTTATTCACTTTCATTATAAGAATAGAGAGCAGATTACGTTTGAAATGCTTTAAACTTTCAATTGTTAATGTTCTGAGAAACTTGGATATACTCGTACAAGGAGAACAAAAACCTATCACGCAATGACAGCAAGCAATTAGGAAATAGATTGACATTTTGGCATTTATTGCAAGGTGATTAGAGGACAAGAATAAAGAATTCTTGCTACACTTGTACGAGGCTCTAATGAGACGGCACCCAGAATACTGTTTGTAAATTTGATTTCCATATTTAACAAAGGATTTCCTTCATTGGAGTTTATACAACGCATTTTCATTAGCTTAGTGCCTGGGATGAAAGGCTTGCCCTATGATGAGAGGCTGAGTAAGTTGTGTCCATATTTTCTGAAGTTTAGAAAAATGGCAGGCATTGAAACATTCCAGTTTATGAAGGGTTTGCCAGGGTAGACAGTGGAAGATTGTTTTCCCAGGCTGGGGAATCGAAACAAAATCGGACATATTTTCAGGATAAAGTTACGTCATCCAGGAATGATCGTTGGAGAAATCTCTTCACTCTAAGCGTTGTGAATCGTTGCAGTTCTCTTTCCCAGAGGGATGTGGATGTGCCACCACAGAATACATTGAACGGGGACGTCGAGATATTTTTGGTCTCGCAGAGAATCGAGAGATATGGGGAACGGGCAGGAAAGTGGAGTTCAAGCTCTTGATCATGGGGATCATCGTGAATTATGGAGCAGTATCGAAGGGGAATGTGGTCTATTCCTGTTCCGCTATCTTCTGTTCTTATTTTCCTATAGGGATCAGGGCTTGAAGTTTACTTAGCCTAGTGACAGTGATTGTAGATTGGTTTGGGTTTGGTGTAACCTGGGGTCAAGTGTTTCCCTTGGGTCGGGTGGCTGGGGCAGAGGGGGTGGGGGGTGGTGGCAAACTGCATTTTTCGTTGGGCTGTTATCGCAGCGGGATAAAGGAATGCAATTTGATTTGTTTTGTGTTAATCCAGAATGAATGGACTGACATTGTTTTTTTGGCCAAAAAAAGCAGTTTTTTTCACTATTTTCTTCTGGGCTTTGTTTTCGTCTCAGAGACCCTAGTTATTGGTGCCTGTGGTTAAATTGCTCTGTTGTATTGTGTTCCTTGAGATTTAAGGAGGACTATATCCTGGGATAGAGTAGCCCTACCCTTGTAAAATGAGACAAAAGCATTAATCATTGGTGCGGAACGCTGAGTAAATTAAAGTCATCAACATGAATATATATCGAGGCTTGTTGTAGTTCCAGAAAAAAATTGCTTGTATTTCCAAAGAGTATGGCGAAGCTGACAAAATGGTAATAAGAGCAGTGGCTATTTTCTGTCTTATTGTTCCATGGCAGTCATTTTAAATGTATTCCATTCATGTGACTTTACTGGGAGCATTGTGGCAATTTTAGTGAGAACTGATGCACTGAGGTACTCTGGCCATCCACGAGGGTGCTGGTCATTTTAATGCCTCTGCATATCCACCATGTGAAGTGCATGCTTGGTGGACATTGTAGATAGTTTTGTTATGGTTAGAATTACGGTTACACTATCCTTCAATCTGATACGAACACATTAGTTAAATGAATCAGTTTTAAATTAAACCAATGCATTCCAAGCAAAAAAAAAAACACAGTTAGAGTTAACAGTAACAACATCAATGTGTTTCTTGTTATTCATTTTATGGGATGTCGGCTTCACTAGCAAGGCCAGTATTCGAAGCCCATCCCAAATTCACTACAGAAGCTGGTGTTGAGCTGCATTCATGAACTGTGGTAGTCCACCGGTTGGGAGTACACCTACAGTGCTGTTGGGGAGGGAGTTTCTGGATTCTGATCCGACGAAAGTGAATGAACGGTGATATATTTCCAAGTAAGGATTGTGCAAGGCTTGGACGGGAAATTACAAATAGAGGTGTGCCCAAGGGTCTGCCGTCCTTGTCCCTCTAGCTGGAAGAGGCCACGAATTTGAAAAGGTGCTGTCGAAGGAGGCATGGTGAGTTTCTGCAGTGCAACTTAAATATGGTACAGGCTGCTGCCACTATGCGTCAGGGGTACAGGGAGTGAATGTTTAATGTGGTGGATTTGGTGCCAATCAAGTGTATTATTTTGCTGTGGATGTCGTGTAGCTTTGCGAATGTTGTTATATATGGATTCTGCATGGTTTGAACAAAGAACAAAGAACAAAGAACAAAGAACAGTACAGCACAGGAACAGGACATTCGGCCCTCCAAGCCTGCACCGATCTTGATGCCTGCCTAAACTAACACCTGCAGCACTTCTGGGGCCCATATCCCTCTATTCCCGTCCTATACATGTATTTGTCAAGATGTCTCTTCAGTGTCGTTATTGTACCTGCTTCCACCACCTTCCCAGGCAGCAGATTCCAGGCACACGCCACCCTCTGTGTAATAAACCTGCCTCGCACAGCCCCTCTAAACATTGCTCCTCGCACCTTAAACCTATGTCCCCGAGTAACTGACTCTTCCACCCTGGGAAAAAGCTTCTGACTATCCACTCTGTCCATGCCGCTCATAACTTTGTAAACCTCTATCATGTCGCCCCTCCACCTCCGGCGTTCCAGTGAAAACAATCCGAGTTTATCCAACCTCTCCTCATAGCTAATGCCCTCCAGACCAGGAAACATCCTGGTAAACCTCCTCTGTACCCTCTCCAAAGCCTCCACGTCCTTCTGGTAGTGTGGCAACCAGAATTGCACACAATATTCTAAGTGTGGCCCAACTAAGGTTCTGTACAACTGCAACATGACTTGCCTATTTTTATACTCTATGCCCCGACCGATGAAGGCAAGCATGCCGTATGCCTTCTTGGCTACCTTAACCACCTGCGTTGCCACTTTCAGTGACCTGTGGACTTATACGCCCAGATCTCTCTGCCTGTCAATACTCCTAAGGGTTCTGCCATTTACTGTATGCCTCCCTCCTGCATTAGACATTCCAAAATGCATTACCTCACATTTGTCCGGATTAAACTCCATCTGCCATTTCCCCGCCCAAGTCTCCAACCGATCTGTATCCTGCTGTATCCTCTGACAATCCTCATCATTATTCGCAACTCCACCAACCTTTGTGTCGTCCGCAAACTTACTAATCAGGCCAGCTACATTTTCCTCCAAATCACTTATATATACTACAAGCAGCAACGGTCCCAGCATTGATCCCTGTGGAACACCACTTGTCACATACCTCCATTCAGAAAAAACACCCATCCACAGATACACTCTGTCTTCTCTGGCCGAGGCAGTTCTGTATCCATCATGCCAGCTCACCTCTGATCTCGTGTGACTTCACCTTTTGGACCAGTCTGCCATGCGGGACCTAGTCAAAGGCTTTACTAAAGTCCATATAGATAACATCCACTGCCCTTCCTTCATCAATCATCTTCGTCACTTTCTCAGAAAACTCAATCAAATTATTAAGACACTACCTCCCCTTCACAAAACCATACTGTTTCTCGCTAATAAGTTCGTTTGTTTCCAAATGGGAGTAAATCCTGTACCGAATAATCGTCTCTAATAGTCTCCCTATCACTGACGTAAGGCTCACCGGCCTATAATTTCCTGGATTATCCTTGCCAACCTTCTTAAACAAAGGAACAACATTGGCTATTCTCCAGTCCTCTGGGACCTCACCTGCAGCCAATGAGGATGCAAATATTTCTGTCAAGGAGTGAGGAGGGCTAAAAGGGGTTGCATTGCGTATTTATCTATTATGTAGCATAAATGTAACTTTAACAATGTAAACAAAAAATGTCTAATGATAATGTATTGTCTGTGCCAGGACAAATAAATTGAGAACTCTGACAACCATCAGCAGCCTGTCTAACAATGAACCAGTTTTTGTAAACATTTCGGACTGCCTGTGTCAGCACAAGAGGGTGATACCTAAAGTGAAAAGAACTTTTCATAACTTTTGGCAGGTGTCCTATCACCTCAAGTGGGATAGCAACAACCAGAACAAGTTCTGAGTCAAACATCCAGCCAAAAGCAAATGGCCTGATGGTCATAAAGGGTTAAAAGGTAGGGTTCACAATGCCGGGGTGCACAGAGAACATGAAGATTTTCAGAAGTGAAATCACAGAAGTAGAAGAATTCCAGAATGTGTCGGAGAAAGAACAAAAAAGTTACGAAACCAGATAGATTGAGTTCATCCTCACGTCGTCTGCGACCAAAACACGATTGCAAACCGCAACACTGAGAGCCACAAAGTGACTATTTGAATTTAGTTATGTATAGCGTACTATTTCTTAGGAAAGTTTTCCTGAATGACTACAAGAAGTATCCTGTTGCGATATTGATTATAGCCTTGTTGGGACAAAGAATGATATGTATGGCAGTTATTTTAAGGAGTGTGTGTACACATTTTAAGCGATCTGTGCACTGGAAAATTAATGGATATGCCTGGTAGGCACTTTAATGCAAATACATGGCAGAAATGTAAAGAGATACTTGTGATGAACATTTTGAGAGTTATATGTTGCCGACATTTTTAACGATGTACATTGTGGACAATTTAAGTTAGACACATGCGAACAATTTAAGTAATATTTATGAAGGGAGCGAGAGAGAAAATGGAGAACGACAGACCTGTTAGTTTGACGCCAGTAGTAGGGAAAATGCTAGAATATAATTAGTTGACGTGATAACTGGACATTTGGAATATAATGATCTGATTGGGCAGAGCCAACATGGATTTATGAAAGGAAATCATGTCCAAAAAAACTATTGGAGTTCTTCGAAGGTGTCACTTGCAAAACAGATAAAGGAGAACCAGTGGATGTAGTGCCTTTCGATTTTCAGAAGGCTTTTTATAATGTCCCACACAAGAGGTTAGCAAAGGAATTTAGACCACGTTGGGGTTGGAGGCCGGGTGGGAGGGGGGTGGGGTGGGGGGGAGGGGTAATATACTGATATGGACAGAGAATCGGTTCAAAGATAGAAATCAGAGAGTAGGAATAAACGGTCATTCTCAGGATAGATCGTTATTACTAGTGTGGTCCTGCAAGGATCAGTGCTTGGGCTGCATCTGTTCTCGATCGACAGAAATGATTTGGATGTATGGATCTAACGTAATATTTATAAGTTTGCTAATGACACAAAACCAGGTGAGAAAGTAAGTTGTGAGGAACATGCAAGACACTTGAAGGGATTTGGACAGGCTACGTGAATGGGCAATAAACATGGCTGATGGAATATGATGTTAATAAATGTGAAGTGATCAACTTTGGGAGAAAAGAAAACAGAAAGTTAGTGGATATTTTAAATAGAGAGAGGCGCTGCATCCTCTGAAGGACACTGAGATCAGGTGTGGAGACAAGAACTGGAAACAATAACCTAGTTGATGCTTAACAAGAGCTTTATAAAGGTTCTGCATAAATTCCCTTCTGTTGCACTCTATGTCTCCAGTTTTAAAACCCAAGATTTCACATGCTTTTCGAACCACTCTCTCCATGTATACTGCCACCTTCAAATATTCATGCATATGCACTCCAGAAGTCCCTCAGTTCCTGCATACTCTTTAGCACAGTGCCATTAATTCATTTTGCCTCTCATTGTCCCTTCTGCTGAAGTACATCACCAGATGTCTAAGTTAATAAGCAACACATTTTATCAGCTCGCGTACTCGTTGAATTTAATTGAGGAATTAACTAACTTCATATCTCAGCCTATTGCTTATCTGACCCAAATTAACAATTAACAGTAACTTTCATTTATTTATTCGTTTCATGGATTGTGGACATCGCTGACAAGACCAACATGTGTTGCCCATCACTAATTCATCTTGAGAAGTTGGTGGTGTGCTGCATTCTTGAACCGTTGCAGTCATCTGGTACAGGTACACCCACAGTGCTGTTCGCAAGAGAGCTCCAAGATGTTGACCAAGTGACAGTGAAGAAATTATGATATATGTCCAAGTCATGATTTGCTTTGGAGGGGAACTTGCAGATGTTGGTGTTGCCACTTGTCTGCTTCCCTTATCCCTCTAGTTGGAAGAGGTCACAGGTTTAGAAGGTGCGGTCAAAGGAGGTCGGGTGAGTAGCTGCAGTGCATCTTGTATATTGTGCACGCTACTGCCACTGTGCGTTGGTGGTGGTGGGAGTGAATGTTTAGATTAGTTACGTTTAGTTTAGTTTAGAGATACTGCACTGAAACAGGCCCTTCGGTCCATCGAGTCTGTGCCGACCATCAACCACCCACTATACTAATCCTACACCAATTCCATATTCCTACCACATCCCCACCTGTCCCTATATTTCCCTGCAACCTACCTATACTTGGGGCAATTTATAATGGCCAATTAACCTATCAACCAGCAAGTCTTTGGCATGTGGGAGGAAACCGGGTCGCTAGAGCTGTGAGGCTGCGGTGCTAACCACTGCGCCACTGTGGATTGTGGTTGTGGATCGGGTGCCGATCAAGAGGGATGCTCTGTCTTGGTTGGTGTTGAGTTTCCTGAGTGCTATTGAAGCTCCACTCATCCAGGAAAAGTGCAGAGTATTCCATCGCTCTCCCGACCTGTGTATTGTGGATGGTGAACAGGCTTTGGGAAGCTTGCAGTTTGGTTGCTTACCGCAGAAATGCACTTGCACTTGCACTTGTAACTACATTATTAATGTAGCTGATTCCAGTTCAATTTCTGGTCAATGGTAAGCCCAGGAATGCTGAAAGTGGAGGAGTTAGCGATGGAAATGGTGTTGAACGTCAAGGAGAGATGGGTACACGCTCTCTTATAGGAGATTACCGTTGCCTAGCACTTGTGTGGTACAAATGTTACTCGCCAATAACCAGGCAAAGCTTGAAAATGGTCCAGGTTTTGCTGCATGTTAACACCGACAGCTTCAGTAACTGAGGAGTTGTAAAATGGCACTGAGCATCATATAATCATCAGGGAACATTCCCACTTCTAACCTTATAATGGAGGGTATGACATTGATGCAGTAGCTGAACATGACTGTGCCAAGGATCCTATCCTTATGAACTCCTGATGTATTATCCTGGGATTGAGATAATTGACGTACAACAATCAGAACAATCTTCTTCTGCGCTACTCATGCTCCAACCACTGAAGAGTTCCCTCAATTCCCCATTGGCTCCAGCTTTGTTCGGGCTCTTGTTGGCACACGCGGTTAAATGGTGTCAAAATATCCAGGACAATAACGGTCATGTTACCTCTGGAGTTCCATTCTTTTTGCCAATGTTTGGGCCAAGGCCACGGGAAGAATGGCCCTGGAGGAACACAGGCTTAGAATCGATGAGCAGGTTATTGTTCGTGAAGCACTTGGTAGCGCTGTCGATGCCACCTTCCATTTCTTTGCTGATGATCAACAGCAGGCTGATGGAGCAGTCATTGGTCAGATTGGATTTGTCCTGCTTTTTGTGGATAGGGAATACCTGGGCAATTATGTACATTATTAGATAGATGTCAGTGTTGTCACTTTTCTAAAACCTATTGGCTATGGTCATGGGACCGAAGTGGCCAACCAATGCCGCAGCATCGAGGCCCCTACAGAAAAGTACACGGAACAGCCTTGTCCAGAGCTCAAGCCGACAGTTGAATTTTTGCCTTCAGTGCCTGCCAGTTTATGGACCAGATATCCTCAGCGGGGCTCAGATAGAGTCCCAGACAGAGGAGGTGCGTTGTGCTGCACGCAAAGTTCCTCTGCAGAGAGTCCACGCACCATTGACCCATCAGGAGTATGGAACATTTCTGCAAATTGATCCTCACAGAGAATGTAGCAGAAGGAATCTGATGGCACTCGCACATCCTCTGCAAGTCCTCAGGATCTGTGATCGTGTGGAACATGTCAATGGTGAAAACAGAGATTATGACCTGCATGCCCGGCACAAGCAGAGCCAAACCCACTAGTCCCTGTGAATCTTGCACAAGAATGACTCCACGCAGATGGTGCACAATTGCCTAGATATTGGGGCATCTCTGACATAACCCTACCCCAAAAGAAAGCGGTGCCATCAAGTACCCATTAAATTTGACTGGGCACTTTGCAGCAGTGAACAAAAGTGGACGCAAGCCAGGAAATGAGGCTCAAGTCCGAACACGTGCAATATTCTGGAAAGGTATTTGTGATTTGCACTACAAAACACATTGTCCTTACTAGAATAAGCGGTGAACCGTCTCATGTGGACTCCACCCTGCCACTCCAGAAGACAGGTGGTGTCATGTCTTGCAACGGTGGGGGCTTCCTGCAGAAAGCTCACTTGTGGCAATTACCTGTAACTCGCTTCTCACAAGGCTGGTGGAAGCGGAAATGAGGAAGGACTTTGAGAAGAAGTTCGATGGTCATCTGAGAGAAATAGCGTTGCAGGGATTTGCGGATCAAGCCAGGGAGTGGGACTGATTGAATAACTCCATGGAGCACCGCCATGGACTCGCTTGGCCGAATAGCCTCCTTCTGTGTTGCAGACCACTTAATGACACTGACTTCCTTGAGGACTGAGCGTTTGGGAAATCTGCAAAGTGTCCCCCTGCTGCCGTTGATATTGAGACTGGCTTTGGATACCTTCATATCAAAAGTATTTCAATTCCCTCAGCAAAATGCTGAGTCAGTTTGAGTCGGGAGCAGAGTGCTAGTCACTGACCACTCCCGCAGCAGACCAGCGACGAACACCTTTTACCAGGGCTGCATGATTGTTTCCATGCCTGCACCCTTCACCATCTTTTTTTGAGGACGGCGCAGAGGGAGCGATGAACAGTGATAGATCCGACCAGCGTTCGAGGGCCTGCTGGACATTATTGCAGCAACTCCTGCAAGCAGCAAGGAAATTCAGAAGTTTCACAATGAGGATGCGAGGAGACATATTGGGGCAAAAAGGTGTCTCCTGTCTCCTTGGTGCTGGACTATATATCAGACTCCATTCCTCCACGAGGTAGTGATCGCCAGCGGCTGACATGACCCTTCCCCTCACTGCCACCCCTTATCACATACATTGTTGGGCAAGTATCTCGGCCACTCCAGCTCTGACAGATTCTCATCCCACGATAGATGGTGGAGGAGTCCTGCTACCCACCAATGCCGAAAGCTCAGCAGACTGACACTATTTACAGTGTCAAATGACCATCTGGATCGGGTACATCCCGGCTGGCAGCAGCTGGAGGTTGGGAGGATTTCCCCTCTCAATCACGCCCCGAATTCCACAAAGGACACCTAACCCGGTTGTAAACGCAGAGATAATAGAATAGAACATTACAGCGCGGTACAGGCCCTTCGGGCCTCGATGTTGCGCCGACCTGTAAAACCATCTGACCTAAACTATTCCATTTTCATCCATATGTCGATCCAATGACCACTTAAATGCCCTTAAAGTTGGCGAGTCTACTACTGTTGCAGGCAGGGCGTTCCACTCCCCTACTACTCTCTGAGTAAAGTAACTACCTCTGACATCTGTCCTATATCTATCACCCCTCAACTTAAAGCTATGTCCCCTCGTGTTTGCCATCACCATCCGAGGAAAAAGACTCTCACTAACCACCCTGTCTAACCCTCTAATTATCTTATATGTCTCTATTAGGTCGCCTCTCCTCCTCCTTCTCTCGAACGAAAACAACCTCAAGTCCCTCAGCCTTTCCTCGTAATACCTTCCCTCCATACCAGGCAACATCCCAGTAAATCTCCTCTGCACCCTTTCCAAAGCTTCCACATCCTTCCTATAATGCAGTGACCAGAACTGCATGCAATACTCTAGGTGCGGCAGCACCAGAGTTTTGTACAGCTGCAGCATGACCTCGTGGCTCCGAAACTCGAAACCCCTACTAATGAAAGCTAACACACCATATGCCTTCTTAACAGCCCTATTAACCTGCAGGACAACAGGATCCCCTACTACGGGGGGGGGGGGGCACTCCCCCCTCACTGGAATTTATCATATTTATAGTGGCTTCGCCCTCCCCTCCATCTTGAGAGATAAAAGGCTCCCACCCATGGCTTGAAGTCCTGATGCTGGTGGCTGTGGGAGGAGCCCGAAGACCCACTCTGGGAAGTAGACACTGTATCTAAGGACGCCCTTCAGAGAAAGGGCTCTTCTTCCTCATATTCCAGGAGGGGTGCAGAAGTTCAGAGACCTCCATCACCAAAGCCGTCCCTGACCCAACCTCCCGACCCTCCTTCAGCCCAGATCTCCTGGGCCTGAGCAGAACACGGGGGCAGATATGCTACCTGGGATCAGGTTCAGCTGTGATCTTAGGCTCATTTTGCTCCTCAGTGTCCAGGGGACACGTATTTAGATATTTTATTGCATGTCGCACCTTCCACCCCCTTTGAAACTACGACTTCCAGAACCATTGCTGTAGCTGTAGGCAGAAGAGTGGAAGGCGTGACACAGCCATCTTCGGTCGCCAAAGTGGATTTGACCGCCCAGAGGTTGCGACAGCTCTTACAAACATGCCTTACCCCCTATGCAGGGATGGCCCAGTTTCCTGTCCGAGGTTCAAAAGGCTTGCTAGACTGTACACTGGAACTGAACAATTAATTGGTCGACTGTAACCTGCTCCCGCACCAGGTGCATAAAGTGCTCACGGGAGAAGGAGTAAACAGGCGGATAATGTGGGCTGAAGATCAGTAGAGACAGTTGCAATCCACGACCTCAACACCCCGACATCTGCAGGTAAGGATGGCGGAGCTCACTGGGAATCAAGGGTTTGCCATTCGATATTAGAATCCAGTGCGCAGTGTCCCCCAAGGTATCATCAGGCATGAAAGTCCTATCCACGCTGAGCCCCTCCCTGAGGGCCAGAGCCACTGTCCACTCTGCGTCCCGGAGAATGCTAGCCATCCCCATACATTTTCGAGGCATGCAATGATGGCCGTCGGACTGACAACCACCATTATACCCTTAATATACATATTCGGCTGGGCATTGCCATTCAATCTATGGCTACTGGTGATTAATCTCAATAGCCCTCAGGGCACATGGGCGATCACAGAAGCTGCAGATGAATAGGTGTGAGTGGGCAACGCCAATTGTGCAGGTGGTCCGGCCGTGGGTCCAATAGTTAAATGCAACCGCAATTAGAGACCTGCAAACTTCAACAGAAAGTGTTCAAGGCAAGTAAATGAATAATTAGATAAATGAATATTTTGCCACCAAACAAATAAACAGAGTTGTGACTTTGCCTCAATGTGAAGGTACGTAAAGAACACTTTTAAACTATATTTGCCAACCCTGCTGGTTGGGGCAGGCGTCTTCACCGAGATTAGCAGCAGCTGCCCAAGCATTAGCCATCTCCTTTTGCCTCCTCAGGCAAGCAGCTCCAGCTAACCCATGCTCGGCATATGGGGTGGGGATGGAGTTCCCCTGTCTGCTTAATGAAATGTCACAGCTCCCTGCAGCCCTACCTCTTGTTCTTCCCGCCTTTCCCACTTCCCACAACAGTCCAAATCAAAGCAATGTCCGGTTTTATGCCACCCAACACAAAACACAGCCTTAGGTTTATAAAGCCTCTTCCTTTCAGCAATTATTATTGTAAAATTGCATAACAGACTCCTCATCTCTCTCTTCTCGGGTTATCCGCTTCCAACTACCTGCAGCACAGTCAGCTGCTACTCGTTGATGCACTCAACAGTCCCAATCAAGCAACAGCAAAACTCTCTGCAGGAGTGCTTGAAGGGGATAGTTGTAGTATTCTTTTTTTATTGGGCAAATGAAGAGAGGGTTTTACTTTGTATCAAACCCGTGCTCTATCTGCCCTGAGAGTATTTGATGGTTTCTCAGTTTCTAATCCCGTGCTGCAAAAGCCTCGAAGATTGTTTGATGTGGTACTGTGGAGGGAGCTCGACTCGGTGCAGAACGCATTATTTTTGTTTTATGAAGCGGCTTTTATACCCAAGAACCATTTCATATTTGTGGGTGGCCTTTATTCCTCAGGACCATTTGATATTCATTTTATAGAAAAAAAATATATACATATATCTGTATATATTATCTCCAGGGGCTGAAAAACAGCCGACATCCGAGGAGCAGCCTCTTCAATACTCAAAGAGCGGCTGCAACCTTGCACACTCCATATAAACATGAAACACGGACTCGTCCAAACTGCAGAAATTACATGGAGCTGGGAAGTCCATAAAGCTAACTAAAAGTCCATTGCACGTCCAGCACTCACCAGCCCAGGTCCACGATATAAAGGGAAACGACTGCCGTGTTAATAGACATTCTGTGGGGTTTCTCTTCACTGGCAGATGGAAACACGGACTCCAAATCATACAAGAAACTTCTATGAACTCTGTGGAATGGCATAGACGGTATTTCCGAGAAGCAGCACTGTCTGTGTGGGATCAGTTCCTGAGAAAGTTTGCAGGGCCTAGGTCTGATGAACAATTCTGAATGAGCAGCGGTCAGCTTTGCCAGGAGCACGCCACACCATAGTCCTGTCGACCCCACTGTGAGAGATATCGTAAAAGCTTTGGCTACACGTCCATCCCAGGAGCCAGCCACCCGGCCGGCAGGTAAGTGTCCTGACTGGAGGCAACCATGTTCCGGACAATGAAGAGATCCCGCTAAAAGACAGACACTCCTTCACAGAGACGTAGATAACAGTTGTCTACAGGTGCTGAGTGTTGTCTTACAGGCAGTGTGCTGGTGGAAAACAATGGTACGCTGGTCCAGAAGGTTTAAACACATGGGATCCAGGGTGTTCCAGCAAATTGGATACAAACTTGGCTTGGTGATAGGAGACAGAGTAGTGGAGGATGGTTAAAAAAAAAAGAAAAAAAGGGTGGCATAGTGGTGCAGTGGTTAGCACCACAGCCTCGCAGTTCTAGCGACACGGGTTTGATTCTGGGGACTGCCTTTGCGGTGTTTGCAAGTTCTCCCTGTGACCGTGTGGGTTTCCACTGGGTGCTCTGGCTTCCTCCCACAGCCAAAGACTTGCAGGTTGATAGGTAAATTGGCCATTATTAATTGCCCCTAGTGTAGGTAGGTGGTAGGAGAATGGTGGGGACGTGGTAGGGAATTTGGGATTAATGTAGGATTAGTAGAAATGGGTGGTTGCTGGTCAGCACAGACTCGGACGGCTGAAGGGCCTGTTTCAGTGCTTTATCTCTATAACTATGACTAATGTACCTCCCCCATGATCACCACCATGTATGTAAAGCTGTCGCTGCAAGGTGTAAAGGTGGAGAGTACGGGTGCACACCAGCTACTGTCCGCACTCCTCTATCAGGAGACTCAGGACCAGGGCACAGATGCAGAAGATATTGACGATCTTCTTCTGGCTCTTGGTGACAAATGCAGTAGGTAGGATAAAAGTGATCAACCATTACCGCAGCATCGAGGGCACCAGATGGTTTAGACTAGCACTTGACTCTTGTAGGAAATAATTTGGTGCAGTTCTGCCCAGCGTACTAGCTGAGTGGTAACTTCCAACTCCTGCCAATTTGTCAGCCAAACTTCTTCAGCCGGGTTCAAGTAGACACCCAGATAGAGGAGGTGTGTGGTGCACCACGCAAAAGGCACTAAATCCTTCAGAGGGGAGTCCACAAGCCACTGACCCACCAGGAGTATAGAATATTTCACCCCATTGATCCTTGTGGAGCATGAAGAAGAACAGATATGCTTGCACTTATGCATCCTCTGCAAGTGAAAAAAATCTGTGCCCGTCATAATATTAGATGACAACCTGCATGCCTGGCCCGAGCAGAAGTAATCCCGCCAACCTCTTGGAAAGCAGGCACAGGAATGGCTCAACAGAGATGGTATATAATTGGCCAGACATGTGACATCCCTGCTTTACTGCTCTGCAAATGTCGCGTGGAGTTGCATAGAGGGCATTTCTGAGCGGTGGCTCAGGTTGTGTGTGACTGGCACCCGAGAAAGCTTTTGCGTCTTTGACAGATGAACAGTTCCGGCTGAGCAGGGATCAGCTCGGCCAGGAGCACACCGCACTTCCAGTCTCCCACACACCTGCATTGAGGGACATCTCATAGGCTTCAGCTACTCATCCACCTCTTTCCTTGTCTCCAGAGCCAGCCGTCTGGACAGCCAGAAGCCTGTTCTCCACCGGTGGTAGGTCACCCTGATTGGAGGCAACTATGTTCCAGACTCTCAATAGATCCCGGTAAAGACAGACACCTCCCTGAGGGAGGCACATCTGATGGTTGGAGCCTGGAACTGCGTGTCGTCTTGAAGTCAGTGCCCCAGTGGATACAATAAGGAGCCATCACAAACCATCTTGGATCAAACTCGAGGGATAATAAACTCTGCACGGTCTGAAGGTGGTGATTCATAGTCTGGGTAGCAATGCATTTCAGCGACTGACCGCCGTTCTCAATTGGTAGTCTCAGGACTGCAGCAGAGACCCAGTGTTTCCGCTTGCCCAGAAGATTTGAACACGTTTTTTTCCTGCATTCTAGCGACAAAAGCAAGGGCGGAAACAGAGTGACCAACTCGTACCAAACCATAGAGGTTGCCATTTTTCTTCTTTCTGTTTACAGCCAGGAGCCTCTGTAGACAAGAACGCAGAGCAGTCCTGTCTAGTGCCCAGACGAGTGTTGACTTTTGCCTCTAAATCCTGCCAGTTTTCAGGCAGACCTCCTCAGCCGGGCCCAGGTGGACTCCCAGATAGAGGAGATGCCCGGTGCTCCACTGAAACGCTCACCAGCCCTTTCCCCAGGACCCATGCATAATCGCCACAAAGGATGTCCCAGAACGCCCTGAGGAATTCCAGGGTCAGACTTTCCAGCCCTGGAGATTTGCCCATCGAAAGCCAGTGAAGTTCACTGGTCAATTTGGCCACCGTGAGTGGAGTCTCAGGTCTTTCAGCGCCGTCTAGGCCGAGCTTCAGCAGGACTTCCCACAAACATCTTTCTGCGTCCTCGCTGGACTGATCCAGAGAGCACAACGTGTCATAGTAGGTATTGACCAAGCAGCAAAATCAAGCGGTCCAATCTCTCTGGATGTCTGATGGATGAACTGACATCGGACAACAGCTCGAACAGTTGCTTACGGACACGCCGCCATTTTACTGGCGAGCAGAAGAAGTGTGAAGCACGATCCAAATCTTTCAGGATCTGGATCCGCGACCTCATGTATGCTCGTCGGGAACCTGCAAACTGCAGTCCCGCAATGCCCCCTCCTTCTCTTTGTAAGCCTGACACAGGGCAGGGTCCATGATGGCATCACTGAGATGGGACCGAAAGTTAAAAACCTCCCTCTGCAGGTGGACGATCATGGTCTCGCACTTCTTAATCGATCCCTTCACGTACTCCGGACAGAAGACATAGCTTTTCATCTTGCCCACATCCCACCATAACCTCAAGGAGCAGACCCACTGCCTCCTTCTCCAGTCGCAGCAGAGTCAACGGACAGAGTCCTAGAATCACTCGTCCTCCAGCAGCCGTTTGTGAAAGTGCCATGACGTGGACCCATCTACGTACAGAAAGGTGGTGGTCTGAGCTGAGCACAAGCCACATGGAAGCTGTTGAGATGCAGCTAGTGAACTGTCGAGACGGTCGATTGGGGACACATCTCCTGCAGATCTCCAGGTGATGTTGCCCGCTACAGGATAGAGTTTAAGCATCCACCAAGCTGACTGAGCTGCTCAGTTCCCTCAACATCTACACAGACACTTAGTGACGCTGGGGAGCAGAGTGATCCCTGAACATAAGGGTATAATTTAAATTCCTCCGCCCCCAGGAATGATGCACTCACTCGCTGCTATCGTTAGAGCTCAAAGGATGCATGCTTGCAATGCGCCGGGCATTACTGAGTCCCCATTTTCCTCTAGGTAGTTACAGCGCGGTCTACGTACCCAGCGCACACTGTAAAGCAGATGTCCAGGCTTCGCCACCTTTTCCAAACTCTATAGCAATCTCACCATCAGGAGGAATGGCAACAGCGCCTTTTCTGGGTTCTTCCAAGGAAACGGGGCCTTTGGGAGAAAGATGTTCCAAACTACCATCTAACTCCATCCCTGGGCTTCGGGAAATGGCTGGAGCAGGGAGCAGAGGCGGAGAGAGGAGACCATCTCCTCGCCTGCCATTGCCTACACGCCCAACAGACGGTACATAATGTAAATTGGCCACTGGTCATGTATATTCAGGGCAATCTAAACAAGCTGCCAGGCAGAGGCTGGTGTTGACCCGAACGTGTCTGCCCACCCCGCCCGACCCACCATTGGCACCCGATGCAGAGGTAACAGAAACAGGCTGCTGGGCAAGGGCGTGGAATGGACCATCCCAGGTCTCCCCCACCCCACCACCCCACATGCACACATAACACCACATACGGGCCCCCTCCTGCCCCTGGAGAGCTGGCAAATTTACACGGTTTTCGGTCCTCACTCTAATACAAGGGATTGGGTGCTGCCACTTGAGGCTTAAGGCCAGGATTGTACAGGCAGTAGGGGGAGCCAGAGGGCCCACGCCAGGCGAGAGACCCTGTTCCTCACGGCCCTCGTCAGGGGAGGGGGACTACCTCCTTTTATTGTGGGAGCGACACGTATTTTCAAAGACCTTAATCTCACTAGAGGTCTTTGATTCTACTTTTGCCACCACCTACCCTGATTCCTTGGGCTTGAGCGCAGCCACGGGGCATGTGGGTTCCCCAGATTAGGTCTAGGGCTCTGCTCAGGCTCAAGGTGTTTCCCCACAAGCAAGTATGCGCCTTCGGGTGTTTTGTTTAGAGATGCTCTTTCCTTCAACCCGGACGGGTCTCAGTCTCTCCAACAGAGGCCATGAAAACCAGGCCCTCTGGAAAAGCCTGTGTGGTCTCTGTTGCTTGTGTAGGAAGAGCAGGGAGATGAGCAACGACGCCACCCTGGGCCGCAGAGGATGCTTGGCAGCCCAATGGTTGGTGCAGTTCTTACGAAGCTGCCCCAACCCCTTAAAGGCATGACACCATACCCAATCCAATGTCCAGTAGATATATATGGTGTTCCCGGAACGCGACATTAATGTGGCCCTTCGTGACTTCCGCCCATGCCAGCTGCATAAATAGCGGACGGCAGAAGGAACAGATGTATTTGAGGCTGCTTTCATGCAGGCCGACCAGCACTGGGGCGATCCTCGACAATGCCTCCTGCACATGTTGCAGGTGGGGTAGGAGCAGCTCACTGGCAATGAAAGGCCGAGCGTTGGACTAGAGGATCCGCTGTGCAGTTGCTGCCATAGTATACACTGGCACAAAAGTCCCATCTTTGGTTAGTCCCTTAATCAGGCAGGGAGAGTGCCCGGTCAGACTTCAGGAAAACAATTTATAAAGCTGTCTTATCGCACATCTGTGAGGCTGTGACAATGGCCAAGAGCCATTGCCTTTACACAGGCCTCAAAAGACCTGCTGGTGTGGGCATAGCTCTTAATTCCATGGTTTGAAGTAAGTAATTTAAATGGTGACGGCTGACATGGATGGCTACAACGTCGGCCGAGTGGAATGTGCCTCCTTTGTTATGTGGGAAGTAGGGGACACACAATGTTTTTGACAAACACGTGTGCAGTAAGTGCCTTCAGCTGCAGAGGCTTGAGCTCTGGGTTGTGGAACTCAAGGGGATGCTGGAGTCACTGTCGTGCATCCGTGAGGCAGAGAACTACGTGGATAACACCTTTAAGGACGTGGTCACAACGCAGGTAGGAGCATGTAGGAAGAGAGGGAATGGGTGACCAAGGGCAGTCTACGAGAACCAGACAGGTATTTCAGGAGTCTCTTGAGTCGATCTCACTTGCTAACTGGTTATCCATTTTGGATAATGGTGAGACCGATGTTTCTTCAAAGGAATGCAGCAAGTCCATGGTGCAACAGGTGGCACAGCTGCACAAGAGGGGAGCCAGAAGAGTGGAAAAGCAGTAGTAATAGGGGATTCATTAGTTTGAGAAACAGACAGGCACCTGTGCGGCTGCAGAAGTGACACCAGGATGGTATGTTGCCTCCCTGGTGTCAAGGTCAACGATGTCACAAAGCAGCTACAGGACGTTCTTCTGGGGGAGGGTGACCAACCAGAGGTCGTGGTCCATATTGGTACCAGTTGCATAGGAAAGAAGAGGGATGAGGTCCTATAAACAGATTTTAATGAGTTAGGATGGAAACTAAGCGTCGAACATTATGAGCAGTTATCTTGGCATTACTACCAGTGCCACGTGCTAGCGAGAATAGCAATAGAAGGAATGAGTAATTTAACACGTGCCTGGAGGGAGGGCATCAGATACCTGAGGCATTGGGATCTGTTATGTGGCATGTGGGACCGGTACATGGTGGATGGATTGTACCTTAGCATGGCCAGAGCTAACATCCTTACCGGGAGATTTGCTAATACAGTTGCGGAGCGTCTAAACTAAATTTTCAGGGGTTGAGAAATTAAGAGGAATCTCAGATAGGTGGGAAGCAAAACTGGTAAGACGAAGTAGAAAAGCAGTAACCGAAATTGGAAAGCAGACGAAATGAAGGCACATATGAAAGAGGTCGGAATGAGGAATAATATTAAGACAAACTTCAGGGAATTCTATCGGAATGCACGAAACATGAGAAATAATGTAAATGCTTTGAATGCACAAATAGAGGTAAATCGGTAATTAATTGGGGGAGGGGGAATTACAATACTATTAGGCAGGAACTTGGGAGCATAAATTGGGAACAGATGTTCTACGGAAATGCACAACAGAAATGTGGAGGTTGTTTCGGGAGCACATGCTGCGACTGCTGGATAGGTTTTCCCCGATGAGGCAGGGAAGGGATGGTAGGGTGAAGGAACCTTGGATGACAAGAGATGTGGAACAGCTAGTCAAGAGGAAGAAGGAAGCTTACTTAAGGTTGAGGAAGCAAGGATCAGACAGGGCTCCAGAGGGTGACAAGGTAGTCAGGAAGGAACTGAAGAATGGACTTAGGAGAGCTAGAAGGGGACATGAAAAAGTCTTGGCGGGTAGGATTAAGGAAAATCCCCAGGCGTTCTTTACTTATGTGAGGAACAAGAGGATGGCCAGAGTGAGGGTAGGGCCGATCAGGGATAGTGGAGGGAACTTGTGCCTGGTATCGGAGGAGGTAGGGGAGGTCATAAATTAATACTTTGCTTCAGTATTCACTAGTGAGGGGGAGCTGATCGTTTGTGAGGAGAGCGTGGAACAGGCTGATATGCTCGAATAGGTTGAGGTTAAGAGGGAGGATGTGCTGGAAATTTTGAATGATATGAGGACAGATAGGTCCCCGGAGCCAGACGGGATATACCCAAGGATATTTCGGGAAGCGAGGGAAGAGATTGCTGCGCCTTTGGCGATAATCTTTGCGTCTTCACTGTCCACTTGAGTAGTACCGGATGATTGGAGGGTGGCAAATGTTGTTCCCTTGTTCAAGAAAGGGAATAGGGATAACCCTGGGAATTATATAACAGTCAGTCTTACGTCAGTAGTGGGCAAATTATTGGAGAGTATTCTGAGAGACAGGATTTATGATTATTTGGAAAAACATGGTTTGATTACAGACAGTCAGCATGGCTTTGTGAGGGGCAGGTCATGCCTCACAAGCTTTATTGAATTCTTTGAAGATGTGACAAAACACATTGATGAAGGAAGAGCAGTGAATGTGGTGTATATGGATTTTAGCAAGGCGTTTGATAAGCTTCCCAATGGTAGGCTCATTCAGAAAGCAAGGAGGCACGGGATTCAGGGAAAGTTGGCTCTCTGGATACAATATTGGCTGGCCTATAGAAGTCAGAGGGTGGTAGTAGATGGAAAGTATTCAGCATGGAGCTCGGTGACCAGTGGTGTTCCACAAGGATCTGTTCTGGGACCTCTGCTCTTTGTGATTTTTATAAATGACTTGGATGAGTTAGTGGAAAGCTGATTTAGCAAGTTTGCCAATGACACGAAGGTTGCAGGAGTTGTGGATAGCGTGAAAGGCTGTTGTAGGTTGCTTCGGGAGATTGACAGGATGTGGAGCTGGGCTGAGAAGTGGCAGATGAAGTTCAACCTGGAAAAATGTGAAGTGATTCATTTTTGAAGGTCGAATTTGAATGCGGAATACAGGCTTAAAGACAGGATTCTTGGTGGTGTGGAGGAACAGAGGGATCTTGAGGTCCATGTCCATAGATCGCTCAAAGTTGCCACCCAGGTTGATAGGGTTGTTAAGAAGGCGTATGGTGTGTTGGCTTTCATTAACAGGGGGAATGAGTTTAAGAGCTGCGAGGTCATGCTGCAGCTCTATAAGGCCCTGGTTCGTCCACACTTGGAATATTGTGTTCAGTTCTGTCGCCTCATTATAGGAAGGATGTGGAAGCTTTAGAGAGGGTGCAGAGGAGATTTGCCAGGATGCTGCCTGGTCTGGAGGGCATGTCCTACGAAGAAAGATTGAGGGAGCTAGGGCTTTTCTCATTGGAGCGTAGAAGGATGAGAGGTGACTTGATAGAGGGATACAAGATGATGAGAGGCATAGATAGAGTGGATAGTCAGAGACTTATTCCCAGGGTGGAAAGGGCTATCACCAGGGGGCATAATTTTAAGGTGATTGGAGGAAGGTTTCGGGGAGATGTCAGAGGTAGGTTCTTTACACAGAGAGTGGTGGGTGCGTGAAATGCGCTGCCAGCGGTGGTAGTAGAAGCAGATACACTAGGGGCATTTAAGCGACTCTTGGATAGGTACATGGATGATAGTAGAATGAAGGGTAGGTAGTTAGTTTGATCTTAGAGTAGGTTAAAAGTTCGGCACAACATCGTGGGCCGAAGGGCCTGTACTGTTCTGTGCTGTTCTATGCACTATGTTCTATGTTCTATTTCATTGTCATTCGGATGACGTGGTTACAGGGTGACCAGGACTGGGAAGTAAATATTCAGGGATAGTCGTGATTTAGGAGCAGTGGGCAAAGGGGAGAAGGACGTGTTGTCGCGCTTTTAATAAGGCAGGCGATCATTTGTGAGGGAGGATCTTAGATCTAAGGAGCAAGATATCGAATCAGTTTGGGAGGAGCTAAGAAGCAGCAAGGGGCAGCAAAGATTGGTGGGAGTGAATTATAAATCGCCAAATTGTGGACATGTTTGGCATCGTATAAATCAGGATATACAGTAATAATGGGCGTGTTCAATTTATGGACAGATTGCAATGCGGTCTTCAAAGCAGATTTTCGGGAGCTAGGAAAGAAGTTAAAAAGCCGAGTCTTAAAAGCAGTCATCTCAGGATTAGAGCCACGTGTTCGTGAGGATAGGAATTTCGGGATTACGATTTGAACATGTGGCTGGAGAATGGGTGGAACAGGGAGGGCATCAGATTTTTGGGGCATTAGGACCGGTTTTGGGACAGCTGGGATCTACAGAAGATGGAGCATTGCACCTTATCAAGACCGGGATTAACATCCGAGCTGGGAGATTTCCCAATGCTATTGAGGACCCATTAAACAAAATAGAGAGCGGGATTGGAACCTGGTAGTGAGCTCAGATTAGAGGGAAGTGCAGCTGAGAACAGGACGTAGAAAAGTAGCAAGTGAAATTCGAAGACAGACGAAACAAATGCAAGCAGCACATAGGATCAGAATGTGGAACTGCATTAAAACAACCACGTTAAGCGAATTCTATCTGAATGCACGCAGCATTATCAACGACGTAGATGAGTTGAAGGCACAATTAGAGATAAATGACTCTGATTTAATTTCCTTTACAGAGACGTGGTTGCAATATGATGAAGACTGGGAACGAAATATTCAAGGATATTAATCATTTAGGAACGGTAAGCAATTAGGGAGAGGAGGTCGAGTAGTCCTTTAATAAGGGACGAAGTCAGTGCATTATTCGCGAGGATCTTCGATCGAACAAGCAATATGGAGAATCAGTTGGTGTGGAGCTAACAAAGAGCAGGGGGCAGAAAATATTGGAGCGAGTTGTTTATAGACCACCAAACTGTAGTGCTATTGTTGGGTACAGGATAAAGCAGGAGATTAGAAGTGCATGTAAAATGGGTAAGACAGTAATAATGGGTGTGTTGAATTTACATATAGACTTGGTAAAACTAATCAGAACTGATGCCGAAGAGGATGAACTCCTGGAGTGTGTACGAAATAGGTTTCTGGAGCAGTATGTTGAAGGACCAACACGCGATCAGAAGCTGGATATTTTAGATTTAGTATTATCTAATGAGAGAGGGCAAATTCATAACCTTGGTGTAAATGAACTAATAGGAAACAGTGACTACATTATGTTAGAAATCTACGTTATGTTTGAAATAAGTCATTGTGAAACTAGGGTCTTAAATCTCAACAAAGTAAACTATGAATGTATGAGGGGCAAGTTGGTTATGGTGTATTGGAAAATGCATTAAATGATTTGTCAGTTTACAGGCAATGGCTAGTATTTAAAGAAGGCTTACACGGTTTACAACAAATATACATTTGTCTAAAACACACAAAAACATGAAAGGTGTATCAGCCGTGACTAACGAAAGAAGTTTAAGATTGCATTAGGCCAAAGGAAGTGGTCGCTGGACAAAGTGATAAGCCAAAGCATGGGAGGAATTTAGAGTCCAAAAAATGAGCACCAAAAAACTGATGCAGAAAGAAAAATGATAATGAATGCAACTTGATAGGCACATAAATGCGGACTGTAAAATCTTCTTTAGGTATGAAAAGAAAATTATTGGAGAGGAAGAATACGGTTCCGTTGCAGGCGGCGACAGGAGACCTTGTGGTGTAGAATGAAAAAAAAATAACGCAGAGACTAAACAATTACTTTTCATTTCTCTTCACGGTGGAAGATGAAAAAATCTACCAGAAATGATAGGGAACCAAGGTACTATTAAAATGAGGAACTGAAAGTCCTTTGTAATAATAAAAAGATAGTACGAGAAAAAAATGATTGGATTGAAAGTTGATAAATGCCCCGGACCAGATGAGAGGCATTTCAGAGTATTGAACCAGATGACTATATACATAATGGATGTTTTAGTAGCTTTCCTTCAAACTTCTGTGAGTTATGGAAGCGTTCCTGCAGATGAGGAAGGAGAAAATCTAACCCCACTATTTGAGAAGGAAGCGAGAGAGGAAACAGAGAACTACTGGCCTATTGTTTAGACATCAGCACTAGTGAAAATATTAGAATCTATTGTAAAGGATGAGATAACTGGACCCTTGGAAGTTTCTTACTCATTCCTGGGTTGTGGGCGTCGCTGGCTGGGCCAGCATTTATTGCATATCCCTAATTGCCCTTGCAAAGGTAGCAATGAGCTGCCTTCCTGAACCGCTGCAGTTGATGTGGGGTCAGTACACCTACAATGCTGTTAGAAAGTGAGTTCCAGGTTTTTGACCCAGCGACAGTGAAGGAACAGTGATTTAGTTTCAAGTAAGGATGGTGTGTGGCTTGGAGGGGAACCTGCATGTTCCCATTCATAGGCTGCCCTGTTTTTTCCCGGTTGTAGTGTTCGCGGGTTTGGAAGGTGCTGTTGAAGGAGTCTTGGTGCATTGCGGCAGTGCATTTTGTAGATTACACACACTGCTGTCACCTTGTGCTCGTCGTGGAGGGAGTGGATTTTAGTGCATGGGATGCCAATCAAGCAGGCAGCTGGATGGTGTCGAGCTTATTGAATTTTGTTGGAGCTGCACCCATTCAGACAAGTGGAGGCTATTCCAGCACATTCCTATGTTGTGCCTTGTAGATGATAGACCGGCTTTGGGGAGTCAGAAAATGACTTACTCGCCGCAGGGTACATAACCTCTGACGTGATCTCGCAGCCACACTATTTAGATGTCTACTGTAATTCAGTTTCTGGTCAATCGTAACCCCCAGGATGTTGGGAGTGGGGGATTCAGTGATCGTTATGCCATTGAATGTCAAGGGGAGATGGTTAGATTCTCTCTTCTTGGAGATGGTCATTGCCTGGCACTTGCATGGCACAAAAGTTATTTGCCACCTATCAGCCTAAGCCTGGATATTGTTCAGGTATTGCTGCATTTGTACACGGACTGCTTCAATATCCGAGGTGTCGTGAATGGTGCTGAACGTTGTGCAATCATCAGTGAAAATTCCCACTCTGACCTTACGATTGAATGAAGGTTATTGTTAAACAGCTGAAAATGGTTGGGGCTAGGATACAACCCTCAGGAAATCCTGAAGTGATGTCCTGGATCTGAGATGTTTGCTTTCTGGCATATCTGAGCTACTCTGTGCCTCATTGGCTGTTGCTGCTCGCGTCTGAAAGGTTGCTGCTGCTGCTGGAATGCAACTACCTCTGGGGACTGCCTCTTGTGGCGATGCCTCATCACAGCAAAGGGCTGATGGAAAACAGGGGGAATTGTACCTTTTTCTATACTTCTGGCAACGTTGGCTTCCTTTAAAAGGTCACCTACCTGGGCAGAGATTTCTGTTAATTCCTGCTTCAGTAGCATTCCAACATGAGTTCAATGTTATGGCATAGCATTGCCCACACAATTTTTAAGTAAATGAGAGCCATCATGACCATTGGAATATCATTTGATTTGTCTCCACTTGACCATCGACAACAGCAACTTATACTGTTTCCCAGTTGTGCCCCCAAACAGTGTGTCCACTTGCAGAGTTTCCGCCTCCCCACTCCAATGATACACAACTGCAGAATTGCTCCCTTCCCCGACTTATCGATAAAAAAATACAAAGTTGCTCTCTTCCCCGTCCTATCGATAAGCAGATGCAGAATTGCCTCCTGCTCCGCCTTATTGATACACAGATGAAGAGTAGCCTCCTTCTCCACGTTTTTGATATACAGAAAAGAGTAGCCTTCTGCTCCGCTTTATTGATAAGCAGATGCAGATTAGCCTCCTGCTCTGCTTTATTGATAAACAGATGCATAGTTGTCTCCTGCTCCACCATATCGACACACAGATGCAGAAGTGCACCCTCCCCCTTATTGGTAAGATGGTGCAGAGTTGCCACCTGAATACGCCTTAGCAGCGGGCGGCACAGTGGTGCAATGGTTAGCACCGCAGCCTCACAGCTCCAGCGACGCGGGTTTAGTTCTGGGTACTGCCTGTGCGGAGTTTGCAAGTTCCCCCTGTGACCACGTGGGTTTCTGCCACAGCCGAAGACTTGCAGGTTGATAGGTAAATTGGCCATTATAAATTGCCCCTAGTGTAGGTAGGTATTAGGGAAATGGTGGGGCTGTGGTAAGGAACATGGAGATTAATGACAGATTAGTAATGATGAGTGGTTGGTGCAGCCCCGTTGGGTCAGAGGGTCTGTTTCAGTGCTGTTTCTTTCTCTCTCTCTCTCTCTCTCACTCTGTATATAAAACGCCTTATCAAGAAACGGACGCAGAGTTGTCCCCTTCCCCCATATTTATACAAAGATACACAGCAGCCCCTTCCCACCGTTTCAATAAATGAAGAGTTGCTCTTTCCTCTCCAAATTGCTAAACGAATGTAGAGCTAACCCCTTCCCCACTTCCACTGCGAAACAGTTGCAGAGTTGCCGATTATCCCTTTATGGATACACAGATGCAGATTTCCAACCTCCCCTCACTTCTGGTGATTTAACTTCGTGGCGGTATCTGAGTTCGCAAGAAGTCTGAAGGACAGCTAGGCGAAAGTTACCAGAACTTTGAGGTCACCGAGGGCTCTCGCCTCAGTGGCTGCAGCATTTCAAAAATGTGGAAGTGGAGGCATGTGAGTGCTGTACGTCGAGCTGAAGATTGGACCCGGCTGGTATCATCGATGTTGAATTGCATTATAATAAATGCAAAAAGCTACTTTGCATATTTAATGTACGGTTTCCGTTACAGAGTTGTGGAGGTTCCGCCATAGAGCTTCGCTACCTCCAGGAGAATTGGAATCTGGAATTCTGGTATTGACATCTATGGCGGGCACTATCACTTCAATTCTTCACCATTTCCCCCTACCATTCCACCCCCCCCCCCCCCACCCCCATAGATCTAGTGGACACTAAATTCAATTCCTATATTTAAGAAGCGGGGAAGTAAATGCCCAGGCACTTATATATAAGTTAGCTTAACATCGGTGACAGGAAAAGTAATGGAACACCTACTAAAGGAGAGAATAGAACACCTAGAAAATAAAATATATAGGAAGGAGCACCCAACATGGGCTTCGAAAGGGACAATCTTTCTTGACCAAACGTACTGAATTACTTAAGCAGTAACACAGACAGTAGACGATGCTAATGCGATAAATGTAATTTATATGGACTTTGGGGGGGAAAATCCCTTCTATAAGTTATCCCATAATAGACTAATCAATTCGGTCAGCGAATGAGGAGTTCGTTGACAAGTGACAGAGTGGATTGCTGGTTCCCTTCAAGACAGAAAGCAAAGAGTCTGTGTAAAAGGTATGGTCCATTGTGCATTATTATTATTACATAATTCACATTTACCAGATGTGATCCAGTGTGCCTTATTATGAAATGCTTCACATTT
This sequence comes from Heterodontus francisci, assembly GCF_036365525.1. Lineage (NCBI taxonomy): Eukaryota > Metazoa > Chordata > Chondrichthyes > Heterodontiformes > Heterodontidae > Heterodontus > Heterodontus francisci. The sequence continues at coordinate 4,442,245 of NC_090391.1, forward strand.
ACTAGATGTGGTCCAGTATGCGTTAATGTCAAATTATTCACAGTTACCAGATGTACTTCAATGTGCATTATTATTAATTGTTTCACATTCACCAGATGTGCTTCAGTGTGCATTATTATTAATTGATTCACATTTACCAGATGTCGTCCAGTATGAAATATTATTAAATACTTCACGTTTCCCAGATGTTGTCTGGTGTGCCTTAATGTTAACTGACACATTTACAAGATGTGTTCCAGTGTGCATCGTTACGAGAAGATTCAGATTTAGCAGATGTGGTCCAGTTTGTATTACTGGTGCATGATACATATTTACCAGTTGAGATCCAGTGTTCATTAATATTAAATGCTTCACGTTTACCAGTTGAGGTTCAGTATGCCTTATTGTTGAATGATTCGGATTTACTAGATGTGCTTCAGTGTGAATTATTGTTAAATGCTTCACATTTACCAGATGTGGTCCAGTGTGTCTTAATCATAAATGGTTCGCATTTACCAGATGTGTTTCAGTGCGTATTATTATTAAATGTTTCCCATTTCCCAAATGTTGTCCAGTGTACCTTAATGTTGAATGATTTACGTTTACCAGATGTGCTGCAGTTATGCATTAGTATTAAATGATTCATGTTTACCAGATGTGCTCCAGTGTGCCTGAATGTTAAATGATTCACATTTACCAGATGTGCTTCAGTTATGCATTAGTATTACTTTCTTCAAATTTACCAGATGTGGTCAAGTGTTAATTATTATGAAATGCTTCACATTTTCCAGATGTTGTCCAGTGGCCTTAATGTTAAGTGATTCACGTTTACAAGATATGTTCCAGTGTGCATTATTTTTTACAAGATTCAGATTTACCAGATGTGGTCCGCTTTGTATTACTATTAAATAATGGTCATTTACCATTTGAAATCCAGTGGTCATTAGTGTTAAATGCTTTTCATTTACTGTATGTAGTCCTGTGTGCAATATTATTAAATGATTCATATTTACCAGATGTAGTCCAATGCACCTTAATGTTGAATGATTCACTTTTACCAGATGTTCTGCAGTGTGCATTATTATATGCTTCATATTTACCAGATGTGCTCCAGTGTCTTTAATGCTAAATTGTTCACATTTATCAGATGTGCTTCAATGTGCATTATTATTAAGTATTTCAGATTTATCAGATGTATTCCTGTGCGAATTATTATTAAATATTTCACATTTCCCAGATGTTATCTAGTGTGTCTTAATGTGAAATGAATCACCTTTACAAGATGTGTTCCACTGTGTATAATTGATAAATGTTTCGCATTTACCAGATATGCTCAAGTTTTCATTATTGTTAAAAGATTAAAATTTACCAGATGTGGTCCATTTTGCATTACTATTACATTATACTCATTTAACAGCTGTGAGTCAGTTTGTATTATGACTAAACGTTTCACTTTTACCAGTTGTGGTCCAGTGTGCATTATTGTTGAAGACTTGATACCTATCAGGTATGATCCAATATGCATTATCATTAAAAGTTTCAAATTTGTCACATTAGGCCCGGTGCATCTGGGATGTGGTGACATGGTAGTAACGCCACGGAACTAGTGCTGTAAAGACTTAGTCGAATTTCCTGATGACACATGTTCAAACCCCACCATGTCAGTAGCTGGAATGTGATTTAAGCTCATTAGTAAAATCCAGCAATTAAATGCTCGTCTTAGTCCTGGAGGTGTGAAACTGTCAGTGATTGTTGTAAAAGCCCATCTGGTTCAATAATATCCTTTAGGCAAAGAGTCTACTGTCCTTACCTGCTCTGCTGTACATATGAGCACTTAAACTGCCACAGCAAGGCTGCGGGCCAAGTGCAGGAATTTGGGATTAGAATAGTTGGGTGCTGGATGGCCGGCGCGGACACGATGGGCCGAAGGGCCTGTTGCTGTGCTGTATAACTTTATGACTCTATGAGTCGAGACCCAAAGAAATGTGGTTGGCTCTGAACTAACTGGCCTTGCAAGCCATTCAGTTGCCAAGGGCAATTATGGGTGGGCAAAAAATGTTATTCTTGCCAGCGGTGCCCACATCCCCTGAAAGAATTAAAATTACTAAACACCTCACAAGTTCCAGTTTACAATATCATTGAACGCAGTGTGCATCATTATTGAACAGTTGACGTTTACCAGATGTGGTCCAGTGCGCAATATAATTAAATGGTTCACATTTACCAGATGTGGTCCAGTGTTTATTAGTACTATTGCGTCACATGTACCAGATGTGGTCCAGTGTTTATTATTACTATTGCTTCACATTTACCAGATGTGGTCCAGTGTTTATTATTACTATTACTTCTCGTTTACCATATGTGGTCCAGTGTTTGTTATTACTATTGCTTCACATTTACCAGATGTGGGTCCAGAGTACCTTATTATTCAATGTTTCACATTTACCAGATGTGGTCCCGTGTCCATGATTATTAACTGCTTCATTTTTATGAGATGCGATCCAGTGTGCATTAACATTGAACACTCCACATTTACCAGCTGTGGTGCAGCGCGCATTATTAGTTGACACTCCCCATTTAGTCGATGTGGTCTAAGTGTCTGTTATTATTAATGGTTCACACTTAACAGATACAATCTGCATGATCACTAAGGCCTTCAGAATTATCTGATGTGGGCCAGTGTGCATTATATTTGAACATTTTACATTTACAAGATGGTGTTCAATGGGCATTATTGTTACATGCTTTGCAGTGACCAGATGTTTTCCCAGTTTTTCACCCTCTGTTCCGAGTTATCAATATTGGCTCTGTTGTAATTCAGATACTAATGTTTATTCGTTCTATTGGATATGCACTGCAGGCAGCATACCCAATGAAAATGCATTCTGCTGGCTAGGTGGTTTATTGGCCAGTTCCCTCTCTCAAGAGAGTCAGCCTGTTTCCTGCCATCACCTGACAGCCTGGTGTGATGGGACAGAAGAAGGGTATGGATTGCAATCTACACAGCTTGATGCATCTTTCTGCCAATTGCTTGCTATTTATATAGTCTCCCATTCAGTGTAATCAAGTATATCATTCCATTCTTCAGCTCTTCTCTGAATTTTCTCTGCGTCAACCCATAGATACACGTGTTAGTGCAAGAACTGAGAAGCTGAAGCATGTATCCCGTTTGCTGGTTGATGTATATTGGGTTACTGTAGTATCTGTCTGTATAATTGTAGTTTTTCACCCGCCACCTTAGGGAATGCACAACATATGTCATCCAGAGAAGAATAAAATTACCAGATATAGTAAAGAGCAAGATCATTGACCTCTTCCGGTTCTCACTCTCTGGATCATTTTGGTTATTGATGCTGCTGAGGAGCGCCCTGCGGACTATATTGGACTTTATAATATGTTTGACAGTGAGAGCATTTAACAGAAGGATCAAAAGGATCGGCACTAAAGGTGTTAAAATACTGTCAAACCACTCGTACGCCGCCCATAAGGGCGAAGTGCAATAGGCAGAGGTTTCAATGCAGAAGTATGCAATGTTGTTAATTATAAGTTGGGGTTCATACATGAAATAAAAGGGGATGCTTCTCAGGCAGCCGAGCACACACACAGTCGCTAAAACCTTGTTCACCGTTCTCTGGGTACAATGCCTTTGTTTGAGATTCGGACAACAAATGGCTACAAAGCGATCAATGGTGAAAGCAACCGTGAACCAGACGGAGCAGTCCAGTGCTGCAATTTTCGTGACAAGTTTCATGGCACATATGGGAGTGATGAACAAGACATTTATTGGGAAGTAAATATTGTTAATCCGCTTCAATATGACTTCAATGATCACGACCATTAGATCCGCCACTGCCATGGCCACCAAGTAATGAGTGACACATTTGGAGAGACCGCACTTTCCACGGGACAGGATCACAATCGCTAGCAAGTTCACTGCAAGAGAGAGGAAAGATAATTATCATTAGACCATCCCAAGGTGAGTCGCAGTCCCCGACCCTTGGCACTAATTCCTGGTTTGATGTTGCCTTTGTTAATTGTAACTAGTTCTGTACACAAAACTGCTCTGGAGTTACACTGAGGCAAACTAAAATGAAGAAGTTACCGTAAGTGAACTGAATTGTATGAAAACTGAGTTAAATAAAAGATTGAGGGAATATGTAAGACTGTGGAAAATACTGATAAAGCAACAACAAAGTGAGTTGCTTTGGAAAGAGATTACATGAAGGAGGAACAGAGCAAGACAAGTTTAATATGAGAATCCAGATGGAGAGTACTGCTGTCACTGGGTCTCATTCTTACCCTTACAATTGCCGCCAAATAATTACCTGCAAAGTCTACTCATTCTGCTCCAGCACCGTTACCTCTGGTGTCCCTCAATTATCTATCCTTTACCCGCTCACAAATCTCATTGACATGCTGCATCATTTTCCAAATTTCCTTGACAACACCAAGCTTTACATCACTAGCACATCTGTCAACTCCTGCACCGCCTTAAATTATCACACTGCTTGTCTGATATCCATGATGAACAGCATTTCCTCCAATTAAATATTGGTAAGAGTGAAACAATTGCCTTCTCCCCCATCACATCTCCGTTCCCTAGCCATCAGTTCCAAACCACTCCCTGACAATTGTCTGACATTGAACAAGACTGTTCACAACGTCAATGTTATAACTGATGAGGAGTAACCACATATCTGCACCATCACTATTTAAACTTCTCTCCATTGCCCAACTCGGCTGTTGCTGCTGAATCTTTCCTCAGTCTTTCCCTCAACTCATCTGCTGCTGCTGAAACCCTCATCCATTCCATCGTTACCGCCAGACTTGACTATTCCAATACACTCCTGACTGGCCTCCCACATTCATTCTTCTGTCAACTTGAAGTCATTCAAAACTCTGCTGCTGATGGCTTTACTCGCACTAAGTCCCGCTTCCCTATCACCCTTGTGCTCACTGACCTATCATGGTTGCCTGCCAAACAACGCCTCTATTGTAAAATTCTCAGCCTTGTTTTAAATTCCCTCGATTGCCTCGCCCCTCCTTAACTCTTTAGCTTCCACCAGCTCGAAAATCCTTCCAGATCTCTGGTCTCCTCCAATCCTGGCCGCTTGTTCATCGTTGATAATAATTGCTCCACAATTCGCGACCGTGCATTCACTGCCTGGGTTCTGATATCTGAAATTCCCTTCGAAATCTATTCACCTCTCTAACTCGCTTTGCTCCTTTATGATATTTCTTAAAGAATGCCATTATTTCCTTCCGTAGCTCGGAGTCACATTTGTTTTCTTTCTAATGCTCCTGTGAAGGTCCGAGGAAAGTTTTATTCCTTCAAAGGCGCTATAGTAACAAAACGTGCTGCTGCTGCCTGGACATTGATGTGGACCAAAGATAAACAAGATGTAAAATGGAATGTGGAGCGAAGGTAAGAGACTGCAATACGATTAATAATGAATTCAAAGGGGGGAACAAAACGGAAAACGAAGCAACGAAATCACACTTACCAGCCCGACTCTCCTATCCTCTTTACTCTTTAATTTATCCACCTTACCAATCTAATCTTTCACGGTCAACCAATACTGATAACCACCCTGTACTTTCAGGCAACTCTGAAATGGAGAGAAAGACAGTGGAGGGAGAATCAGGACAAAATATATCCCTCGGAGATCTAGGGAATTTATGGTGTGTCTGGTGGGTTGCAGAGAGATTAATCTTGAATGGAGCTAGAGAATCAAATAACGGGAAAACCAGCCAAAGGGAAAGGTTCAATCAAGTGACAGTTTTACAAAATCCCAGTTCATATACATGTCTTTATCCATTTCTTCCACCAGCTAAATGCATTTCCCATAATCCGTTTTGTTGCTTCTCTCTCTCTCTCTATCTGTCTCTCTCTGTCTCTCTCTCTCTATTCCAGCTTCAATTGATGCTGCCCTTTTTCCGCCAGGTCTGTTGGAAGTTGAGATTTCAAATACAACGACGGGGATTATCCCTACCATTTATTTCCCAAGCACTGGGGAAATCTTGAATTGGTGTGTATTAAACCTACATTGTCCATAACCTATGAATTCCATTGATGTGATTTTCGGCATGCTTCATTTAGATTTCAATTTTCATGTGCAGTATTTACATTTAACAAAAACCTATCTGTTTCAGTATGACCAAATAATCACATGCAAAGCCTTGCCCTGTGGTATTTCTCCTACATTTAGCGATCAATGGAGACGCCATTTGTTCTGCATCCAAACATAGTTTTAAAAGACTATTAGTTATCCTAGATAACTGTCACATTTCTCTGCCATCTCATCAAGTTTAAATAGTCAAGTTACTGGTTGGAAGCCAAACAATAACTGTGCATAGAACGCTACTTAATAACTAATTGATTTCCTACAGAGGTGACTTTTGAACAGCACCCTCACCAGCAGAGAGCCTACGAGGCAATCACTGGCCCTGATAACTTCTCTCAGATCTCAGGCAGAGTGAAAGTTACTGGTAAAAGGTTAACGGCCTGAAATTTTACCTCTGTTTCCCTAGCTGCATAAGCTGCCAGACGTGGTGAGTATTGCCATTCTTTCTGGCTTTATTTCATCATTGATGTTGAGCATGTAGTCTAATTCAACAATAGAAAATACATTTTTTCAATTAATGAATGATCAGGACCCTTTTCAATACCAGCAGTACAGAGCTACCTTTCTCTGGAACCCTGATTCTTGTGAAGTGCTCAGAGACAACGGTCTGGACTAAACTGGTTAATCTTCAGGTGAAAATGCTTTGCTTCTCTTTCGGTATTAACTTGATATTTCTGGCAATACAAAAATATAAAAGTTGAAACGTCAACGGAAACAAAGGTGCAATTTCTCACGGGATGGCTGATGGCAGCTGTTGCCAGCGTCTATGGGAAATATGGATTTTAGAATTAGAATTAGAACATTACAGCGCAGTACATGCCCTTCGGCCCTCGATGTTGCACCGACCTGTGAATCCATCTGACCAACACTATTCCATTTTCATCCATATGTCTATCCAATGACCATTTAAATGCCCTTAAAGTTGGCGAATCTACTACTGCTGCAGGCAGGGCGTTCCACGCCCTTACTACTCTCTGAGTAAAGAAACTACCTCTCACATCTGTCCTATATCTATCACCCCTCAACTTGAAGCTATGTCCCCTCGTGTTTGCCATCACCATCCAAGGAAAAAGACGCTCACTATCCACCCTATCTAACCCTCTGATTATCTTATATGTCTCTATTAAGTCACCTCTCCTCCTCCTTCTCTCCAACGAAAACAACCTCAAGTCCCTCAGCCTTTCCTCGTAAGACCTCCCCTCCATACCAGGCAACATCCTAGTCAATCTCCTCTGCACCCTTTCCGTAGCTTCCACATCCTTCCTATAATGCGGTGACCAGAACTGCACGCAATACTCCAGGTGCAGTCTCACCAGAGTTTTGTACAGCTGCAGCATGACCTCGTGGCTCCGAAACTCGACCCCCCTACTAATAAAAGCTAACACACCATATGCCTTCTTAACACCCCTATTAACCTGGTTAGCAACCTTCAGGGATTTATGCACCTGGACACCAAGATCTCTCTGTTCATCTACACTACCAAGAATCTTCCCATTAGCCCAGTACTCTGCATGCCTGTTACTCCTTCCAAAGTGAATCACCTCACACTTTTCCGCAATAAACTCCATTTGCCATCTCTCAGCCCAGCTCTGCAGCCTATCTATGTCCCTCTGTACCCTACAACATCCTTCGGCACTGTCCACAACTCCACCGACCTTCGTGTCATCTGCAAATATACTAACCCACCCTTCTACACCCTCTTCCAGGTCATTTATAAAAATGACAAACAGCAGTGGCCCCAAAACAGATCCTTGCGGTACACCACTAGTAACTAAACTCCAGGATGAACATTTGCCATCAACCACCACCCTCTGTCTTCTTTCAGCTAGCCAATTTCTGATCCAAAGCTCGAAATCACCTTCAACCCCATACTTCCGTATTTTCTGCAATAGCCTACCGTGGGGAACCTTATCAAACGCCTCACTGAAATCCATATACACCACATCCACTGCTTTACCCTCATCCACCTGTTTGGTCACCTTCTCGAAAAACTCAATAAGGTTTGTGAGGCACGACCTACCCGTCACAAAACCGTGCTGACTATCTCTAATGAACCTATTCTTTTCAAGATGATTATAAATCCTGTCTCTTATAACCTTTTCCAACATTTTACCCACAACCGAAGTAAGGCTCACAGCTCTATAATTACCAGGGCTGTCTCTACTCCCCTTCTTGAACAAGGGGACAACATTTGCTATCCTCCAGTCTTCCGGCACTATTCCTGTCGACAATGACGACATAAAGATCAAGGACAAAGGCTCTGCAATCTCCTCCCTTGCTTTCCAGAGAATCCTAGGGTAAATCCCATCTGGCCCAGGGGACCTATCTATTTTCACACTTTCTAAAATTGCTAACACCTCCTCCTTGTGAACCTCAATCCCATGAAGCCTCGTAGCTTGAATCTCAGTATTCTCAACAACATTTTCTTTCTCTACTGTAAATACTGACGCAAAATATTCATTTAACACTTCCCCTATCTCCTCTGATTCCACACACAACTTCCCACTACTATCCTTGATTGGCCCTAATCTAACTCTAGTCATTCTTTTATTCCTGATATACCTATAGAAAGCCTTAGGGTTTTCCCTGATCCGATCCACCAATGACTTCTCGTGTCCTCTCCTTGCTCTTCTTAGCTCTCCCTTTAGATCCTTCCTGGCTAGCTTGTAGCTCTCAAGCGCCCTAACTGAGCCTTCACGTCTCATCCTAACATAAGCCTTCTTCTTCCTCTTGACAAGCGCTTCAACTTCTTTAGTAAACCACGGCTCCCTCGCACGACAACTTCCTCCCTGCCTCACAGGTACATACTTATCAAGGACACACACCAGCTGCTCCTTGAATAAGCTCCACATTTCGATTGTTCCCATCCCCTGCAGTTTCCTTCTCCATCCTACGCATCCTAAATCTTGCCTAATCGCATCATAATTTCCTTTCACCAGTTATAATTCTTGCCCTGCGGTATATACCTGTCCCTGCCCATCGCTAAGGTAAACCTAACCGAATTGTGATCACTATCACCAAAGTGCTCACCTACATCTAAATCTAACACCTGGCCGGGTTCATTTCCCAGTACCAAATCCAATGTGGCATCGCCCCTGGTTGGCCTGTCTACATACTGTGTCAGAAAACCCTCCTGCACACACTGGACAAAATTCATGTATTTCTCCCGGATACAGTACTGGGGCATCAGTCACCATTACTTCAGCGGTTGAAGTTTCAAAAAAGTTGATAATTTTAATTAAGAAATCGTATTAAGCAGACAACTAACAACACTAAAAATATTGATACAATGGAATAGGCGATTATATCACAGACGTCAAAACATGTCACATAGTTTGCATATTCTCTGAACTCTTTGTTTTCTTTCCATATGTCTTTCTGAAACACTCTCCATCTCTTTCCTATGTCCAAATTAATTAATACTGATATGTTACAATAGAGGACAAGGAACAAGAACAGAAACAGTTGCAGTGCTTTATACTTTGACCAGTTTTGTTGCCTTACCCATTATACCAACGGCTGCAAGAACAGGGTAGTAGATGCGTTCAAATTCAAAGATGAATGGAAAGTCCATGTTCCATGTCATAGAACGATGTCTGTGAGACTCTGAATGAAAATTGTCAGTTCAGTCAAATGAGACTCTACTTATACCAGTGAGCGACAGCCACTGGGACACTTAGCTGAAGTGCACCACATTAGTTACATTCAGTTAAACAAACACAATTAATCATCTATTCTCCCCAATGCTCCTTGATGCAACTCAACCTATTTTCAGGGCAATTTCAAAACACTTTAAAATTGCTTTGGAATATCTTCAAAAACAAGAGGTCCCCTGCACGCTGCGATGGAGATGCATAAACATTCTCATTGAACAAACATCCGGACATTGGTTACATGCACTTTGATCGTCATTTTCAAAAATCTCTACTCAGAACTGTGTACTGTGTGAATGGCCCTCAAGTATTTGTAATTGGGAGCTGAAATTATTGAATGCAATTGATGATTTGAGCTTCCAGGAAAAGAGAGCAGGGAAGTATTTAAGAGGAAAATAGATAATCACATTTCTATGAAAGTACTTTAGTTAAAATGGTGTTTGCGGATGACACAAAGGTCGGTGGAGTTGCGGATAATGTTGAGGATTGTCAGAGGATACAGCAGGATATATATCGGTTGGAGACTTGGGTGGAGAAATGGCTGATGGAGTTTAATCCAGACAAATGTGAGGTAATGCATTTTGGAAGGTCTAATGCAGGTGGGAGGTATAAAGTAATTGGCAGAACCCTTAGGAGTAGTGACAGGCAGAGAGAGCTGGACGTACAGGTCCGCAGGTCACTGTAAGTGGCAACGCATGTGGATAAGGTAGTCAAGAAGGCATATGGCAGGCTTGCCTTCATCGGTCGGGATATAGAGTATAAAACGTGGCAAGTCATGTTGCAGCTGTACAGAACCATAGTTAGGCCACACTTAGAATTTTGCATGCAATTCTGGTCGCCACACTACCAGTAGGACGTGGAGGCTTTGGAGAGGGTACAGAGGAGGTTAACCAGGATAATAAAAGCAAAATACTGCGCATGCTGGAATTCTGTAATAAAAACAAGAAATGCTGGAACCACTCAGCAGGTCTGGCAGCATCTGTGAAAAGAGAAGCAGAGTTAACGTTTCGGGTCAGTAAGCCTTCATCGGAACCCATGATGAAGGGTCACTGACCCGAAACGTTAACTCTGCATCTCTTTTCACAGATGCTTCCAGACCTGCTGAGTGGTTCCAGGTTTACCAGGATGTTACCTGTTCTGGAGGGCATTAGCTATGAGGAGAGGTTGGAAAAACTCGGATTGTTTTCACTGGAACGACGGAGTTGGAGGGCGACATGATGGAGGTGTACAAAGTTATGAGCGGTATGGACAGAGTGGATAGTCAGAAGCTTTTTCCCAGGGTGGAAGAGTCAGGTACTAGGGAACATAGGTTTAAGGTGCAAGGGGCAAAGTTTAGAGGGGATATGCGAGGCAAGTTTTTTACACAGAGGGTGGTGAGTGCCTGGAACTTGCTGCCAGCGAAGGTGGTGGAAGCAGATACGATAGCAACGTTTATGAGACGTCTTGACAAATACATGAATAGGAAGGGAACAGAGGGATATGGGCCCCAGAAGTGCAGAAGGTGTTAGTTTAGGCAGGCATCAAGATCGGGGCAGGCTTGGAGGGCCGAATGGCCTTTTCCTGTGCTGTACTGTTGCTTGTTGTGAATGAGTGAAGAGATTTCCACAGATGAACTTTTTTTTAAAGAATGCTCATTTGAATGTTTTGATTTTCTGTGTAAAATTTACCCTTTACTGGATGTCACATGCCTTAAGCTAAATAAACAACAAGAAACTTGATGACTAAAGGAGTTGTACACAGAGAAATGACATGTGAAGATTTATGGTGGTCAGGAAGTATTGACTTTCTGTTGGGCTGTGGATGTTTTTCTAAGTCAGTTGCAGATCAGCCTGCCGAGAGAGAGGATGCCATCTGATCTGTACTGCAGTTCACTGAGAAACCCTGAGAATCCAGTGGGATAACAGAAACTCCTGATGTTGTATTTCCTCTGGAAGGCATTACAAATTAATCTTCCACATCGCCTGAAGGTAAAGGCTGCGAAAGATCACAGTGACAGCCGTGGGACACTAGAAAATCGGACAAATGCTATCATTTCACATCCTCTCCTATTCCTTCGACAATTAACAAGTATTTGGCCAAAGTACTTTTGTTGCCTTTATTGGAAAGAGAGCTCTGCAGAGAGAATGTCTTTATTTTTTTCTTTAACCGGTGTGTGTGTGTTGTGATATTATTAGAAAGGAATTTTCATATTTCAATCAGTGTGTTAATGCGCTTCATCTTGACTGACTAAGTCGTGTTTTATAACAAATTAATAATTTTGTTGTTTATTTAAGAAATCTGGTTGGTGGATTTTATTCTTAAATAAAAGAAGATTATCTAATTGGTTGTATCGGTAACTGGATAAACATTGAAATACATTTTGTGACCCGTGGAGGAGTGGAACTAGAGAAAGACAATGAACTCGTCCAGCCTCAGTCGTAAGAACATGGTGGAGAAAACAATGGAAGAATATGTTGGTGACGTGAGACAAAGAGAGATGTGATGAGGCTCACGTATGGCGTGCTCATTCGCGTGGACTAAATGGGCTGAACGACCTGTTTCCGTGCTGTAAATTGTAAGTAACCTCGCGTCAACGTTTGCACAGCTTATGACCAGTCCATGTTCCCTTTTTTCAAAAGGGTTTATCTGTCGAAAATCATAATCACAGAAGATGGGATGAAGGATATTTAAGAGTTGTCAAATTGCGAAAAAAAATTCTGACCTGTGAATCGGGAGAAACATACCGAGTAAAGTTCTTAGTTAAACCTGAAGTATTAGCGATTTCACAGACTCTCTGAACATCAACTTTTATTCAAAGGTTCTATGGCAGGAATCTAGACCAATGAGACAGAAGATATCGCAGGAGTACCACGCATTGTCTTTAGGTAATTTAGTACCTTCGACCTAAATGCCGAATTAAACAATTTGGTTTAGAACTACCGGTCTCATTTGTTAGGAAATGTTGCCGGTAATGGTTCTGTTCTTGCCATGTGTACTTTCGCTGGGCTCATCATTTGCTTATTCACATGTCCCACTACGATGCATTTTGCTTGCATCATCATCCCTTCTATCTTTTAATAACTCCTGCCCGCCATGCAATCACATATTTTCCCGTTCTGGAATAGAGTGCATTGCTTCTATTTCCCACTTTTCGTCTTTGCTTTTCACCCTCCGCTGTCCCCCTCCCCTGTCAAATTCCTCATTTTATTCCTCCCCTCTCTAGTACTCTGCCCTCCCAAATATCCTTTCCAATCCTTAATCAATCCCTGATCTTCCTATTCCCCTGCTGCCATTCCAGGCTTGCCCCTCTCTTCGATACGCCGAAAGGTCCCTCTGTGATTCTCTTGACATCCCCAGCCGCCCTTCCACTCATTTACCTTCTTTCCTCCTGGGATAATCTTATCGATATCATTCCCATCCCACTAAACCCTCTAAAAGCTACCAATGTGGAATCAGTCAGTGGGTCGGCTGTCATTGTCCATCTCTGTTCATCCCTCCAAAATGTCCTCGCAATTGTTAACAAGATTCTATTCATCTACACGTTGATTTTGCATCATTGCATCGACATCAAGGCCTTGACTAAAATCTTGGCACATGTGTAATGATTCATTTCCCCTTAACATGGACTGGCTATACCTACTTGCTATCTGTCCCACCGAGAATGCCATAGTGGAAGTGTGGCCCCTGATCACCAAATCTCACTTTGGTTTGTCCATCTGCTCCTAGAATCGTCTCCTTCCTTGAGCATCTCGCCTTGTTTCTCCCTCTTCATTTCTCTCGAACTCAGTCTTGAATAAATTCAATGACACAGCCCGCATTGCTTTCTGGGAGGAAATTTCCACAGACTAACGAAACTTTGAGAACAAATTCTCCTCGAATCCGTTTTAAAAGGGAGGCCTCTTATTCTTAAACGTTATCCCTTAGCACTAGTCTCCCCCACACGAGGCAACATCCTCCCGGTATCCACACTATCAAGCCTCCTCAGGATCTTAATTATTTCAATCTGATCACCTCTTACTCTTTGAAACTCTAATGGTTCTAGGCCCAAACTGTTCAACCTTTATTCAAAAGATAAGCCCATCATCCCCGGAATTATTCGAGTGAGCTTTCTCTGAACTGCTTCTCATGCAATTAAATCAATTTTTTTCAAATAAAGAGATTGCAACTGTGCACATTACTCTGGATGTGGTCTCACCAAGATTTTGAATAGCTGCAGTAAAACTTACCTACTTTTATATTCGTTTCCCCTTGCAATAAACGCCAACCTTCCATTTGCTTCCTGAACCACTTGCTGCACCTGCATACTAACCTTTGGTCATTCATGCACCAAGACACCCAGATCTCTCTGTACTCCCGAGTTCTGAAATCTCCCTCCATTTAAATAGTGCATGGGTTTTCAATTATTCCTGCCAAAGGACAACTTCACATTATACTCCATCTGTCAAACTTTTGCCCACTCTCTCTAACTATCTATGCTTCTCTTTGCAACGTACTTTCGTTCCTATCTTGACACCATCAGCAAATGTAGCGACCATACATTCGACCCCCTAATCCAAGTCATTGATATAAATTGCAAATAGTTGAGGGCACAGCACGATCACTGTAGGCAGTCCAATAGTAACAGCTTGTCAACCCGGATGAAAATTAATGTAAAAGCAAAATACTGCGGATGCTGGAAATCTGAAACAAAAACAAGAAATGCTGGAATCACTCAGCTGGTCTGGCAGCATCTGTGGAAAGAGAAGCAGAGTTAATGTTTCGGGTCAGTGACCCTTCTTCGGATCGCTTCTCTCTGATTCCTGTTAGCTAACTAGTCCTTTATCAATGCTAATGTCTTATTCCCTACACCATGTGCTCCTATATTGTGTGGTAAGGTTTGATAAGACTCCTTATCAAATGCATTTTGGAAATCCAAGCACATTATACCTACAGGTTTCCCTTGACCCATCTTGCTTGTTCCTTCCTCGAAGAATTCCAACGAAGTAGGTAAGAACGATTTCCCTTTCACAAAATCTTGTCGACCATGTCTGATCTGATAACGATATTCTACATATCTGCTGTAACCTGCTTAATAACGGATCCTAGTAATTTCTCTATCACAGATGTTAGTCTAACTGACCTCTCGTTTCCTGCTTTCTGTCTCCATCCTTTATTGAATGAAAGAGCTGCATTTGCTATCTTTCAGTTCCCTGGGGCCCTTCCACTACCTCATGAATTTTGGAAGATTATAAACGAGGCCTTGACTATCTCTGCAGCGAATTCTTTTCAGGCAACTGGAGGCGGACCATCTGGTCCTGGGGACTTGCCAACCTTTCGGCCTAATAGATTTCCCAGAAGCTTTTCTCTGGTGGTGGTGATTGTTCCATGTTCTTCACTCCCTTCGTTCGCTTGTCTTTGAAGAATATTTGGTGTGTTTTCTAAGTCTTCTCCACTGAAAGAAGACAAAAAAAACCTGTTCAACGCAACCACCTTTTCTTTGTTTCCATTCAATTCCCCAGACTCACCATCTGCATGAGTCAACAATAGCTGGCGTTGCTCTTTTTACCATTTAAGTACTTGTAGAAACTCGTTCCATCTGTTTTTACATTGCCAGCCATTTTTTTCTCACAATGTACTTTCTCTCTGTTTATTTTGTTGTTCTTTGATGATTCTTAAAATCTGTCCAATCTGATGAGCTACCACTAATCTTTTCAGATCTGTACAGTGTTTGTTTCAATTTGGTATATCCTTAGCTTATTTATTTAGCCAAAGGGAATGCAACCTTCCCAACTAATCTTTCTTTCACACCGGGATTAATCTTTGTCTTCTGATCTTATCAGCTGCCTCTGCCATTCTCCTATCACAAAGTGCCAGGACTCCATATCAAGTCCACCCTCAAAGAGTTTGCTTTCATCTCGAATACATTGGCCTTGGGAGGTTTCGCAAAGGTTATATGCATGACAGTTGCTATCATTATTTCCAACCTCACCACACCACCACCTCCCACCCCCGCCCCCCCCCGCCCCCCACCCACCCCCACACTTCTCCTGGCTCTGTATTTTCTTAGAAACCTTTACTGCTCTAAATTATGTCAGTGCTAATTAAATGCCAACGGCCTGAAATATAAACTTTATTTCTCTCTCCACAGATGCTGCCTGACCTTCAGAATATTGCCATCATTTTCTGCTTTATTTTACATCACCGTGAGGGCCTCAGATGATTAGCTGACTGTGTAGATTGTACCTCCACAAAAGGAACGGTCAGCAGCCAAATAATGTAATTCTGTGCACCGCGTTTTCATCCTTTAAGACACCCCTTATAACCTACTTCTTTTTCCAAGATTTTTTCTCCTGCCCTAATATCTCCCGATATGTGTTGCTCTCATACGTTGTTTCATAATCGCCCTGTGAAGCGACTTGGGCCGTGTTATTACTTTAAATAACTTTATAAATGCACATTTTATTTGGAGTGGAGGGTGAGTGTCTCGCATCTTTTCCTCAAAATGCAAAACCACACGTCAGTGGGTGATGTTTGATTCAAAAAATGGAATGTTAGAGCAAAGAAAATGGCCATTTGGCCATTATAACTGTATAAGCCCTTTGCAAGAGATGTCCAATTACTCTGACTCTCTTTCCCTTTCACGATAGCCCTGTGAATGTCATGTGTGCATCCATGTCCTTTTTCTAAGTTACCATTGAACCTGCTTCGACCTCCCTTCCACACGGGGCATTCCAACTGTTAATAGTTCACATAAAATATTCTGCTCGTGTATGTGCAATCTCCCTTCTCATTTGCAAGTATTATAAATCTGTGTCCTCTGGTTGCAGATCTCTGGTCATTGGAAATAGTATCTTCCTATTTATACAGTCACAAGAACATAAGAACATTAGGAAAAGGGGCAGCAGCAGACCATATGACCCATGGAGGCTGCTGCAGCATTAAAATGATCATGGATGATCCTCGATTCACCTTCATCTTCCCCCAGCTCCGGTCTCCATTGCCTCCCTGAGAGACCAAAAAATTGTCTATCCCAGCCTTAAATATATTCAACGATGGAGAAGCCACTTCCTTCTGGGGTAGAGCATTCCAAAAATGCACAAATGTTTGAGTGACGAAATTCCTCCTCATCTCAGTCCTGAATGATAGGCCACTTTTCCTGAGACAGAGCCCTCGTGATGTAGATTCTACAGCAAGAGAAAGCAAGTTCTCTGTCTGCTCTCTCAAGTACATTCAAAATCAAAAGTACCCATATTCTGAACAGTTCTACTACTTATTCCCTTAACCTTCTCAGCTCTAAGGAGCACAGAATGAGTTTTCTGGTCTTCCTACGTAAATGAAGTACTTATACCTAGCAGCATGCTAGTGCAATCCTCTGCACGGTTTTCCAAGCCATGAATTCCTTTCTATAGTATGGTCCCACGAAAATGACACAACAGTCCAGCTGATGCTGAAGCAGTTACTTCTCAATATTTACATTTCTACAGTCTGCCTCTATTTTGAAGCGAGCCAAACATCGGATTACGGTTTAATAACATGACTACAGCACAGAAGGAGGCCATTCGACCCATAGGGTTTATGTTGTTTTGTCTCCCTTCAAGAGCAACTCAACTAGTCCCACTGCTCTGCCCTTTCTCGGTAGTTCTGTATTTTTTCCTCTTCAGGTGCTTCTCCAATTCCCTTTTCATTGAATCTGCCTCCACCACCCACTCAGGCATCGCATTCCTGATTCTAGCTACTCACTACATTCCAAAAAAAGCTTTTGTTTATGTCGCCATTCGTTCATTTTCTCTTGACCTCATACCGGTATCCTCTGGTTCTCGACTCTTCCATCCATGGGAACAGTTTATCTCTATCTACACCGTCCAGAACTCTTCATGTTTTGCAACACCTCTATCAAATTTCTTCTCAACTTTCTCTACTCTAAGGTGAACGATCACAGTTTCTCCATTCTATCCAAGTGATTGAAATAAAGGTGTGCGAAGGAAAACCGACCCCAGTCCGTCTGCTGGAGAGGGAAGCCCGACATGACCCGACCCGAACCCGACACGTGTCGTCGTATCCCGTCGGGGTCGGGTCGGGTAGCAGGCCTTTACATCAGTGCATGGGTAAAGGCCTGCTACCCGACCGGATCCCGACTGGTCCCGTAGACATGTGCCGGGATCATGACGGGTGGGGCCCAACTTCCGGGTCGGGCATTCAGGCTCGGTCATATTTCCTTTGCCCACCTTTCGACTGAAGTCCCCCATCCCTGCAACGATTCCAGTAATTTTTTTTTACATCCTCTATAAATTCTTCACAACATTCTGGAAGTGTGCTGCCCAGACACAATACTCCTGTTGAAGCCCAGACCGTGTCTTACAAAGGTTCACCAAAGCTTCCTTGATTCTGTACACTATGACTCTATTCGTAAGGACTAGGATATTTTATACATCTGTAATTACTTTCTTAACCTGCAGTACCACCTTCAACAATTTGTGCACATATACAACAGATCCCTCTGCTCCTGAACCCCCTGTTGAATACCCCTTTGACTTTATATTGCCTGTCATCGTTCTTCGTAAGAAAATGTGTTAAATAACACTTCTCTGCATTAAATTGCTTCTTCTACCTTTCTGCCCAGTCTCGCAACCTATTTCTATCCTCCTAAAGTAAATCAATATCGTCCTCACAGTTCACAATATTTCTGAGTGTTTGGGCAAGTGCAAATGTTAAAATTGTGCCCTGCACACCCATGTATGGGTCATTATTATTTTTGACTACAGTCAGTGGTTATCGTAGCGACCTATGGGGATCGCAACTGTGTACCATCTTCCAGTCCGAAACACAACAGTTCACCTTGACACTTTGTTTCCTGTCACTCAGCTAACACGGGATCCATGCTTCCACTGTATATTTTATCCTCTGGAATGCAACGTCACTGGCGAACTTATTATGTGGCTCTTTATAAAACGTCTTTTGGAGGTCCAGGTACATAACATCAACCACATTATTCTGATCAACCCGCGCCATCAGCTCATCAAAAAAAAAAACAATCATGTTAGCTAAACACGATTTGCCTTTTAAAAATCCGTGCTATAGTTCCCGGGAATAAGCCACACCTGTTCAAGTGGCTGTCATTTTGCTTTTTCAAGATTTGTCGTTCCGAAAAGCTTTCCCACACGACAATTAACCGGACCGGCCTGTAGTTGGGTTTATTGTTGCACCTTTTTTGGGTAATCAGTGCAAAATTTGCAATTCTTCATCTCCTGACACAACATCTGTATCGAAGGAGGATTGAAAGATTATTGCCAGTGCCTGTGCAATTTTCATCCTTACTTCTCACAGTATCATCGATGCATTCCCTCCGGTCCCGGTGACTGCCACTTTATGTAGAGCTAGCCAATCTAATATATTGTCTTTATCAATGTTTAGCCCATCCAGCGACTCACCGACCCTGATTTTGTTTTTACTGTGACTTTGGCAGCATCTTCTTCCTTGATAAAGACAGATGCAAAGTGTTCTATTACGATCTGAGCAATGTGCTCTGCCTGCATGGTCCGATCCACTTGTTGTTCCTTACTCAGCCACACCCCTCCTGTTAATAACCTTTTTATTATTTATATGCCAATTGCTTCACATACTTTCTCTTCACCTCTCGTATTTCCTTATACATTTCCTCTCTAAACTTTCTATAATCAGCCTGTCTCTCACTTCTCCTTTCAATCGCATAAATGTCACACCCACCCGATTACTGCTTTCCCGATTCTCTATCTGTTTCGTCATCCAGGAGCTTTTTCCCCCATCATCTCACCTTTATCCTCGTTTGAATGTCACTTGACATTTTACGATCCATCTCTCCTTTAAAGGGAGCTATGTGCTCTGCTAAAGTTTGGCCTGCCAATCTCTGATTCTAATTACGAACATTCGCCTGAAAACACTTCCGAAACTCTTCCCCTCTTTGTCCTTTTCATTATTACTATCGCAGGCTATGTTCGGACAAGTAATATCCCCTGTATACTACTTTCTAGGTTTTTTTCAACTCTCTGTAATTTCCCTGCAAAGTTACTCGTCTATATCTTTCCATCCATTGTGTGGTCTATTTGATACACGTTGTAGTGTAATGTTATCTGCATTGTTTTTATTTTTTAAAATCTAAACCTATAAACCAGGGAAATAAAATAGCAATAATCGCTTCCACTCTATGAACAATTTGATAAGCTTCTCCTGCCGTCGTCATGATTTTGTGTTTGTGAACATGCACATTTCTGTTTCTGCACCCCTTAAAATGGCACCATTTAGTTAATTTTGCTTGTCAAAATTCTTCCTCTCAATATATCTCACCCCACACTTCTGTGTGGCACGTTTTTGACATCATGCTGTCTGCCCATCTTACCATGTCCACGTTATCATTAAATGTGCCACTGTCTTCATTAGTGTTGTCAATGTTTTCTAATTTTGTGATAGCTGAAAACATTGAAGTGATGTCAGTTATACCCATTTACAGGACTTGATGCATATCAAAAAGACCAATGGTCCTACTATCGACCCCCAGGGAGTACGACTGTATACTTCCCTTCTGTCTGACAAAGAACCATTCACCCTTTGTCTCTGCTTTTGTGCCTTTCAGGCGATTCCATATTCACTTCGCAACTGTCTGTTTCATAACATATATATCACAACTGCGAACACGTCAATTAGATGGCACCTTATCAAACGTCATTTCAAAGTCCAAATACACAGCAGAGACTGCCAATTTTCATCAACCCTCTGTTACTTCATCAGAGAATGCAACCAAGTTTGTCAGACATGATAAGCCTTTAATATTGGTTTCAACTTCACATTTGGTCCAAATGTTCATCTTGTCGCATAAATCTTGGGGCGGCGGTGGAGTTGTGGTAATATCATTAATCTAGTAATCCAGATGTACAGGCTAATTCCCTGGGACTGTCGATTAAAATCACACTATGTCAACTGGTGGAATGTAAATTAAATTATCAATTGATTGATCAAAAATCTCGAAAATAAAAAAACTAGTCCCAGTAATAATGCTATAAAACTGTCATTGATTATTGTAAAAACTCATTTAATTCACTAATATCCTTTGGGGAAGGATAGAAGTCGCTGTTGCTTAGCCTGGATGTCTGTGACTCCAGACCCACAGAAATGTGGTTGGCTCTGAACTACCATATTAAATGGCCAAGCAAGCCACTGAGCTGCGAAGGACAAATAGCGATGGGCAGCAAATATTGACCTTGCCAGAAATGCCTGCGTCCATGAAAGAAAACAAAAATAATAAAAAAATTCCTTGTTAACATATCTCTTGAGGTACATTGAGATAGTTATCAATGGGACAGAGGTGCTGCCAGGAGAATTGTTTCACTCATGCTGAAATTTGGCTGCAATAATAGGTATCAGAAAGGAAACTTCACAGAATATGGGGACAGGGTTTGGATCAGTAAAGGTGGCAGCGAATTAAAGTTGGACATCGTTGGTCTGCCTGGGACAGCGAGCCGGTTGCTGCCTCGAAGACAACATCAAGACGGTGTAGGAAGGCAGAACAAATGACCAAACATTTTTCATTGAATGTGAAACCTGATTGGCATTTTTTTAAAATTCTGAAACTAACATTTATAATTGGCAATATCAGTAATTGGGTAAAACATTTGAATATATGTTGTGGCCCATGGCGAAGTGAACTGGAGAAAAACAGTGCATTTCTCTAACGTCGATCCTAACACAGTAAATTCTGTAGAAATCAGGAACAAGCGACATTTACAGCATAGAAATGTTTGTGGATCCATTCTCATGGATAACATACTTCTCAAAACAATTATTTTGCTCATCATTGAGGATCAGGAATTATCAGTAGAAACATCATTTAATGGATTTGAAACACACACCTACTTACCGTAATTGCTACTGAATCGTGCAGATTTAATTCAAGGATTCAAATGTGTAATAGAAATGATCTCAGATTGTTAGTCCTTTACGAAGTGAAACACATTGTGCCCAGACTATCCATGTGAGATTCCATGCAATGCTGTGTTACATAAGTATAATATTGTTGAAGAACACACCCAAATAAGGAGAATTGAAATGACTTATATAAGTCTGTCTTCGACTGAGTACATTTTAGAATCATAGAATCAGAATAGTTACAACACAGAAGAAGATCATTTGGACGGTCGAGAGAATGCTGGTTCTCTAAAAGAGGAATCCATTTGGTCCCTCTCACCGGTCCTTTTCACACAGTCCTGCATTTTTCTCTTCCAGAACGTAACAATTTCTCATTTTAAAACACGATGAATCTGTCCTCACCAATATTTATACAAGTCAAACTCCGACTTCTAAAAGAAACCCAATTAAAAATGAAATGTAAACACAGATGTTTTCCTTTGCAGTGTTTACAATTCTACACTTCGTTATCAAATGATTAAATGCATTATTAAAAAAATTCACTCTGAAGGTAGCTTTTGCGTTCAGGCCAGCCTGCGTTCGACAGCCTAGTGGGCATTTCCATTAGCTTCAACTTCGCTACTTAGCACAAAGGCCGATGGGTAACATTCTTCTTTGGCCTTCTTATCTGGAGAGACTATGGGTAAGCGCTTAGAGGTGGATGGTGGTTTGTCAAGCAGCGCCTGGAGTGGCTATAAAGGCTAATTCTAGAGTGACACACTTCCACAGGAACTGCAAATAAAATTGGTTGTCGGGGCTGTTACACACATTGCGCTTCTGTCTTTTTTCCTGCCAACTGATCAGTCTCTTCGACTCGCCCCTCTTTAGTCGCGCTGCCATAGAGCAAGGTACTGAGGCCACAGGCTTGAAACAGTCGGACATTTGTGTTCCATGTCAGTGCGCCAATTTCCCACACCCTCTTGGCCAGTCTGGATACAGCATTAACATTACAACAATATTTCAAATTAACAATAGTAGGATTTAAGCAGACTACAGGGCAGTCGGAATTTCTCTTTCATAAGAACCACAAACATCCCATAAGAAACAGGAGAAGGACTAGGCCAGATGGCCTCTGGAACCTGCTCACCAGTCATTGAGATCTTGGTTGAAGTACCGCATCAGCTCCTCTTTCCTGTCCTATTTCCATATCCCTTGATTCCTGCAGTACAAGGCAATCTATTGACCTCAGTCTTGAATACACATCGACAGATCGATTAGAGCTGTTCTAAATATTGAACAACTCTAAAGTTCTACCTAACCTAACGGGAGTGACTGCATCCCAGAACCAGATTTATATGGACCTTTCTTGCACCCGGATGCCCCGCAATGTCTGTGGCTCAGGCCGCAGCTCAGCAACTTTGAGCTGAAGTTTCTCGAGCTGTCCACACTTACCGCAGATATGGCTGTACGGGACTGCAATGTATTCCACAAACTGAAACATGCTGCAATCATAGCACACCGTATGCCCTGCCGTGTCTGTCGAACGTTAATTATTTATTTGATAACATTACAAAGTAAGCTAGTCAGATAAATTAATAGCAAGTTCCAAAAACCATGTTTGGAGACAACATAAGAACACTCACCAGCTACTGGAGGCAGAACAAATATAAAAGCAACACATCCATCTTACTCTGCACCAAATTCCCATTAGCACTAAATGCCTGCCTTAGCATTCGGTTCAAGAAACCATCTACTCCCAGGTCACTCCGTGTTCCCTACTCTGTCTGGCAGCAAACGCTATCTACTTATATTGACATCTTAAGATTCTATGACACTATGACAGTCAAAATTGCTACACAGTCACGCACCTTAAAGGGAACATTGCTGTCCTCTCAAAAGTCCATTATTCCTCTCCTCCAAGTTCCTAGTCCTCCTCCAGCTCTCATTGGTCCTAAACCAGTTCTCCACGAACAGTCTATTTTCGGTCTGGGATTCTGTCTCCTCGAGTAGTCGACCACTCAGAGGGCAGGCAGCTCAGTTGTACAGGCAGCCCCACCGGGAGCGGTGGCTAATGCTGGTATTACAGAGGCCTTGGAACCAGGTCCACCACTGCAGAGCCGGAATTCTGGTCAGTGATGCGCGGTCACCGAGGACAGTCTAGCAGGCACCGGTGATGAGGCAGGAAGATGGGCTTTTGAAAGGGGTGGATTGCTATCTGCAATGGCCCCCCGTGGACCACAGATGGCCCACGGATAAGGCCCTCCCAAGACCAAGGGAGGTCACATTTTACTGGGCTGAATTCCAGCAGTGACGGGAAGACGCTCGTAAGTAGGTCTGTTAAGGGCCTCAATTGGCCTCTGGTGGGAAGGCGTTGCTGACCTTTTCCACTCCCAACATGGTTGCAGTGTTATGCAGAGATAATGGGCGCTCCCTTGCCTGCCTACCATTGCACATCTATGGGACACCCGCCTCTTAGCCCATCTCAGGATATGGGTGTGGTGCAAGGCATTACATCCAGCGCTAGGATTCCAACACATGTCCCCGCTTGGGAAAAATAAATGCCCTACTGCAGTACGACTCTGTCAGACAGTTCAAAAATGCAATAAGCTCCTAATAGCATAAACATTTTTTTTCACAAATAACTTATTGTGTACTGCAGATGTGACAATTTCCTATGCTACAGTCACATATTCCTTAGTTTACAAATATTATTTACAGTCTAACTGACAGAGGTTACTTGCATCATCAAAGTTAAACTGCCCTCTGGTGTGATTATTGAATTCTGCCGAGATGGAAAACTCATTATCCACAGTCGCCTCTGTGCTAAAACTGAATTATGCGCCATCATCATATATGATCTACAGTTTGCGGATGACTGCAGTGTCATTGCCCTTTCCACACTGGATTTGTAAGCCACTCTCGATCTCGTCAATTCTGCACAGAGGGGAGTTGGCTTATTCTGGAATGTAAACTGGCGAAACAGTCAGAGGTGACATGACAAAACAACTTTTCTTCTCCAGTGTGTGGTTCGGATCTGGAATGCACTGCCTGAGAGTGTGGCGGAGGCAGATTCAATCATGGTTTTCAAAAGGAAATTGGATAGTTATCTGAAGAGGAAAAAAACGGCATGGGAATGTGGCGAGGTATATCTTTCTTCCGGAGAGCGGGAAAGGGCTGGAAGGGTTGAACGGTCTCCTTCTTGGATTTTATAATTCTGTGGTTACCATCCCAGCTTCTAAGGGAACCTTTTCATCTTCTTTACGGTATGAAACCCCTTCCTGACTTTCAACATCTTCATTGAACCTCCCATCATAAGTGAACTGTTTAAGGGCAACAACCTAATCTTCACGAGAGCCATAACATTTCCTGATCTGAGAAAATGCAAATCCTCCCGAGGATCCGCAGCACAGACTGAGCAGAGGGGGAAACATGTCCTGGGAGCTCCATATTTAGTGAACACTTCAGCCCGAAAATGTGCAGAAGTGAATATTGTGTAAGAGAGTGGATGAAAGGGGCAGGCGTTTTTAGTCTTTCATGGATGTGGGCATCGCTGGCAAGTCCAGCAGTTGTTGCCTATCCCTCATTGTCCTGGACTTCTGCATGGCTTACTAAGCCTTTTCAAGGGCAGTTAAGAGTGGATCAGATTGCCGTCGGTCTGGAGTCACATGGAGACCATAGCAGGTAAGGATGTCAGATTTCCTTCCTAAAAGCCATTAGTGATGGATATTTACGACAATGGATGACAGATTCAGATTCAGAGCTAATGATATTAGCTTTCAATTCTAGATTTTTTAAGTTAATTGACTTTATTAATTCAAGTTAAACTGCACCTATCTCCCCAACGAATTAGCCCAAGCTTTTGGATTACAAGTTCTTTTATATTATTATTCGTTCATGGGATGTGGGTATTGCTGCCCTTGATTTCTTTCTTTCTGTAGAATAATCACTTCCGTAAGAATGCACTGAGAGATGAGAACATGTCCCCCAAGCACTAGCCTGGGCCCTTGTATCACTAGTCCAGGGGCACTACCACGACTCCACCACCCCTGTGCAGTACCATTGCCGCCCGTTAGTCTAATGCCAACGAATTTCCGAGATCGTCGTGAGGAAAATAACTGGTCTTTCTAGCCAAAGAAACACATTGCTCCCTTGTTCATCCCGGAAGTAGGAATTCAAGGTAAAATTCACACTGGTTTCAAGATTTTAGTCATTAGAAATTGAGAACATGACAGCGATCGAGTGAGAGAGAGAGAGAGAGAGAGCAAGGGGTGAAACAATGAAATGGGTTTCAATCGAAAATGAGCCTTTAATTCGTGTGAAACCTTTGTGACAACAGGTGTCAAAGACAGGGAAGGATCTAGTCTGGGACACAAACAAGAAGTGCTAGAAATTCTCAACAGGTCTGACAGCATCTGTGGAGAGAGAAGCAGACTTAACGTTTCAGGTCAGTGATCCTTCATCAGAACTGACAGATATTAGAAATACAAAAGGTTTTAAGCAATTAAACCGGGGGCGGGACAAGATATAACCAAAGAGAAGGTGTTGATAGGACAAGGTCAGGGAGGATAACTGACCAGACGGTCATGTAACAAAGGCAAAGGGTATGTTAATGGTGTGCTTAAAGGCAAAACGTTAGAACAGAGAGGGTGTTAATGGACAGAAAACTGAGAATCCTGGACCCAAGCACAAAAAATGAAAAAGAAAACAGTGGGTAGGCACAGTACAAACAAACTAAAGTACAATAAAGACAAAAAGTCAAGTCTGGGACTCTGGAGTGCAACATTTAAGAAGTATTTGGATGAGTAGTTAAAACGCTAATGCATGGCTATGGGCCAAGTGTTGGAAAATGGGATCAGAATAGATAGGTGCTTGATGGCCGGCACACATGCGGTGGGCCGAAGTGCCTGTTTCTGTGCTGTATCTTTCTATGACTTTATCCGAATTTCAATGGAATTGGAGAGTTTCAGACCAGAGAGAAACTCGGAGAAACAGCAGGTGCCTGGAGCTGACAGCAGATTGTCACCACCCCGTCCACTTGCTGTCTTTAAATTTCTCAGTGCCGCCACCACAGGCTCCATTTCGGACCCAGTTCTGACTGACAAAGAGAATTTGTGCAGAGTCGCGGACATGCCAGATACAGCATCCGCCGAAACGGCTCCACCAGTTCGCCGCCGCTCAAGTCAAGACTCCCAAGCAGACGAAGAATGAATGCGGACTGAATCCCACTATTGCACAGTATCAAATGCAGACAGCTCCAGAAAGAATCTATCAGTTACCCGTTATACAAGAGATTGGTAGAAACAGAAAAAAAAATCAGTTACAGAATTAATCCCATGCTGACAACACCAGGGCGAAGAGAGACAGAACAAATCCCCTACACGCCCAGTACCAGAAACGAACAAGTACAGAAGGAATCCCAGACTCATACACAGTAACATAGTCAGACTATTGCAGAAGAAATACCAAAATCATATTGTATTAGGGACTGACAGAAACATTAAGTACCGGACATGACCGACACAGCAGCCACGAAACGGGTCCTGCAGCCGCTGCCGCGGCTACAATCACAGCAATTATCAGAGACCGACCATATACAGAATGATTACATCACACGCAGTACCAGAGAGAGTTGAATACGGAAATTTCTTGAATGAAGCCCTCACTCACATTCTGTAGCAGGGATTTACGGATAGAAAGCGTTACCATCCCTCATACACAGTATCAGCAAGTTTCAGACGGAGAATTAATATCACTCTTAGTACCAGAAAGTAACAGACAGATTTGAGTCACTCTACTGCCGTCTAGACTCAACATTGAGTACAAAAACTTCAGCGCATAACTGCCTTGTTATATTATTTCTTTTCACCACTTCTTTATTTCGTTAACCATTGTTTCTTTTAACCACCTGTTCAGGTTTTTGCTTTTGAAAAGAACTGATCATTAATCTGCAATTAACACTCTCTCTGCACTAATGCTTTGCCTCCTAATACAATGATGAGCACTCCCTCTGCCTGTATTCCATGACCTCGTTATCATTTATTTTCTCCTGCTCTCAACCCTCTCACACACCTTCACTTGTGTTCTCTCTCTAATCCCACTATTCACTTGTTCAAAACCGTTTACATTTCTAACCTTTACCAGTTCTGATGAAAGTTACAGACGTGAAACGTTAACTCCGTGTCTCTCTCCACAGATATTGCCAAACCCGCTGAGTATTCAAAGCCGCTGAGTATTTCCGGAACTTTCTGCTTTTATCTGAGTCAGAATTATTTGAATCTGATACATAGTCCCAGATAGTGACAGATAGAAAATTCATAGCACGTTCACACACAAAACCATTTGCAGACGGATACAGAATTAATATAACATTCAGACACGGTACAGTTAGTCACAGATATAGAATTAATCATCTATTGACAATCTCTGTATGGTAATTTATCTCCTGTTCAAATAAATCAGTCAGAAAGTTTGTACTGAGCAGAATACGGAACAGAATACCTGCAAGGAATTCAACCTTAAGTAAGAGGTGGGGATTGCATTTGAAACTGTGTCAGTGCTGCTTTAGCACAGGTCTTTATTGAGCAGCACCGTTGCCATGAGAGCCGTGGAGCATTTTTAGAGCGGGTGGATATCAGGCGGGAGTGTTGAAAGCTCCACCCATTGGCAGGAATCACTTTGACTGGCGGCCTGTCTTTGTATGGGTTTGGGGCAATGAGGCAGCGTGCGGTGTAGTGACGGACTGCTCGTCCAGCTGGAAGGTTGGGAATTCCCAGGGGCTCGGACTTCCGGCGGGCCCGACGCTCTTTAAAACTTTCTCTGCTCGATCACTTCGGCTGCATTCGCTGCTTCTTCGCTGCCTCTGGCCCTGAAACATGTCGGAAGCCAAAGCTCCGCGATTCAGCGATGCAGCAGTGGAGATTCTGGTGGTGGTCCCGCAAGGAAGTCTTCTGCAGATCGGTCGGGAGGAAGATGCCCAGACAGACACTACGCCAGTCCTGGGACGAGTTGGCACTCAATGTGAATCCCAGGACTGATCTCATCCGGACAGGGGTGCAGTGCCGCAAAATGTTCAACGACATCACCCGCACTGCAATGGTAGGACCTCT
Organism: Heterodontus francisci; assembly: GCF_036365525.1. Taxonomy (NCBI): domain Eukaryota; kingdom Metazoa; phylum Chordata; class Chondrichthyes; order Heterodontiformes; family Heterodontidae; genus Heterodontus; species Heterodontus francisci. The sequence continues at coordinate 4,470,940 of NC_090391.1, forward strand.
CAGGGAGTCGACACTGTCAGAAGTGCGTCTTTACCATGATTGGTTAAAACAAGCCACGTGTGACATGGAAGATCTCACTGCTATATTTGAACAGGAGCAGAGAAATTGTTTATCCTTCCTTACTGTATTAAAACCCGCCCAATTATGAATGCCTCGGTTAAATCTACCATTAGATTCCCCTGCTCTAAGGAGACAAATCCAAGCTTCTCCAGTCTCTGCACATTATCTGAGGACCCTCATTCCTCCTATCATTCCGGTACATCGCTCTGCGGCCCTGTTCCAAGCACTGAAGCCTCTTAGTCAAAACCTTGTGAGTTCAGGGCCTGCTCCTGGACCTGAGCACAACAAACTTCATTGATGCACCAATGAGCAAGTGCTGCCTAAAGCCATTAGAAGCAATGGTAGACCCTCAAGTCCGCTCCAACATTCAATGAAATCCTGGCTGATCGTCTACCTCAGCTCCAATTTTGCAACTGCTCCTCATATTCCTCGATTCCCTGAGAGTTTACAAATGTATCAATCACAGCCCTGTTAATATTCAAAGATGAACCGTTCTGAGATGGAGAATTCCAATGTTTCACACCCTCTGAGTGAATGAATTTCTCCTCTTCTTAGTCTTTTTAGTTTTAGTTCAGAGATACAGCACTGAAACAGGCCCTTCAGCCCACCGAGTCTGTGCCGACCATCAACCACCCATTTATACTAATGCCACACTAATTCCATATTCCTACCACATCCCCACCTGTCCTTATACTTGCCTACCACCTAACTATACTAGGGGCAATTTATAATGGCCAATTAACCTATCAACCAGCAAGTCTTTGGCATGTGGGACGAAACCGGAGCACCCGGAGGAAACGCACGCAGACACAGGGAGAACTCGCAAACTCCACACAGGCAGTACCCAGAATTGAACCCGGGGCGCTGGAGCTGTGAGGCTGTGGTGCTAACCACAGTGCCACTTTGCCATCCTACATGATTGGCTCCAAATACTGAGGCTGTGCCCCTGTGTCTAGATTCTCCAGCCTTGCATTATCAACCCCCTTCAGAGCTTTTTATGTGTCAATGAGATCAGGTGATTCGACCCATCGCGTCTGTGCTAGTCATCAAGCGCCTATCTATTCTAATTACATTTTGCAGCCCTTGGCCCATAGCCTTATATGCTATGGCGTTTCAAGTGCACATCGAAATACCTAGTAAAAGTCGTGAGGGTTCCTGCCTCTACCACCCCATAAGTCAGTTTGTTACTGATTCCAACCACCCTCTGCGTGAATTTGTTGGTATGTTGCCTCCCAGGTGCCAGGGTTCGTGATGTCTCGGATCGTGTTTTTGGGATCCTTAATGGGGAGGGGGAGCAGCCCCAAGTCGTGGTCCACATAGGCACCAACGACATAGATAGGAAGAGAGATGGGGATTTAAGACAGAAATTTAGGGAGCTAGGGTGGAAGCTTAGAGCGAGAACAAAGAGAGTTGTTATCTCTGGGTTGTTGCCCGTGCCACGTGATAGCGAAGCGAGGAATAGGGAGAGAGAGGAGTTGAACACGTGGCTGCAGGGATGGTGCAGGAGGGAGGGTTTTGGTTTCCTGGATAATTGGGGCTCTTTCTGGGGTAGGTGGGACCTCTACAAACAGGATGGTCTTCACCTGAACCAGAGGGGTACCAATATCCTGGGGGGGAGGTTTGCTAGTGCTCTTCGGGGGGGTTTAAACTAATTCAGCAGGGGAATGGGAACCTAAATTGTAGTGCCAGTGTACAGGATGTTGAGAGTAGTGAGGTCAGGGATAAGGTTACAAGGACGCAAGAGGGCACTGGCAAGCAAGAACCTGGTTTAAAGTGTGTCTATTTCAACGCCAGGAGCATCCGGAATAAGGTGGGTGAGCTTGCAGCATGGGTTGGTACCTGGGATCTCGATGTAGTGGCCATTTCGGAGACATGGGTAGAGCAGGGGCAGGAATGGATGTTGCAGATTCCGGGATTTAGATGTTTCAGTAAGAACAGAGAAGATGGTAAAAGAGGGGGGGGGGGGGGGGGGGGGTGTGGCATTGTTAATCAAGGAGAGTATTACAGCGACAGAAAGGACGTTTGAGGACTCGGCTACTGAGGTAGTATGGGCCGAGGATAGAAACAGGAGAGGTGAGGTCACCCTGTTGGGAGTTTTCTATAGACCTCCAAATAGTTCCAGAGATGTAGAGGAAACGATAGCAAAGATGATTCTTGACAGGAGTGAGAGTAACAGGGTAGTGGTTATGGGGGACTTTAACTTTCCAAATATCGACTGGAAATACTATAGTTCGAGTACTTTAGATGGGTCAGTTTTTGTCCAGTGTGTGCAGGAGGGTTTTCTGACACAGTATGTAGACAGGCCAACCAGGGGCGATGCCACATTGGATTTGGTACTGGGAAATGAACCCGGCCAGGTGTTAGATTTAGATGTAGGTGAGCACTTTGGTGATAGTGATCACAATTCGGTTAGGTTTACCTTAGCGATGGGCAGGGACAGGTATATACCGCAGGGCAAGAATTATAACTGGGGGAAAGGAAATTATGATGCGATTAGGCAAGATTTGGATGCGTAGGATGCGGAAGGAAACTGCAGGGGATGGGAACAATCGAAATGTGTAGCTTATTCAAGGAGCAGCTACTGCGTGTCCTTGATAAGTATGTACCTGTGAGGCAGGGAGGAAGTTGTCGTGCGAGGGAGCCGTGGTTTACTAAAGAAGTTGAAGCGCTTGTCAAGAGGAAGAAGAAGGCTTATGTTAGGATGAGACGTGAAGGCTCAGTTAGGGCGCTTGAGAGCTACAAGCTAGCCAGGAAGGATCTAAAGGGAGAGCTAAGAAGAGCAAGGAGAGGACACGAGAAGTCATTGGTGGATCGGATCAGGGAAAACCCTCAGGCTTTCTATAGGTATATCAGGAATAAAAGAATGACTAGAGTTAGATTAGGGCCAATCAAGGATAGTAGTGGGAAGTTGTGTGTGGAATCAGAGGAGATCGGGGAAGTGTTAAATGAATATTTTGCGTCAGTATTTACAGTAGAGAAAGAAAATGTTGTTGAGAATACTGAGATTCAGGCTACGAGGCTAGATGGGATTGAGGTTCACAAGGAGGAGGTGTTAGCAATTTTGGAAAGAGTGAAAATAGATAAGTCCCCTGGGCCAGATGGGATTTATCCTAGGATTCTCTGGGAAGCTAGGGAGGAGATTGCAGAGCCTTTGTCCTTGATCTTTATGTCGTCATTGTCGACAGGAATAGTGCCGGAAGACTGGAGGATTGCAAATGTTGTCCCCTTGTTCAAGAAGGGGAGTAGAGACAGCCCTGGTAATTATAGACCTGTGAGCCTTACTTCGGTTGTGGGTAAAATGTTGGAAAAGGTTATAAGAGACAGGATGTATAATCATCTTGAAAAGAATAAGTACATTAGAGATAGTCAGCACGGTTTTGTGACGGGTAGGTCGTGCCTCACAAACCTTATTGAGTTTTTCGAGAAGGTGACCAAACAGGTGGATGAGGGTAAAGTAGTGGATGTGGTGTATATGGATTTCAGTAAGGCGTTTGATAAGGTTCCCCACGGTAGGCTATTGCAGAAAATACGCAAGTATGGGGTTGAAGGTGATTTAGAGCTTTGGATCAGAAATTGGCTAGCTGAAAGAAGACAGAGGGTGGTGGTTGATGGCAAATGTTCATCCTGGAGTTTAGTTACTAGTGGTGTACCGCAAGGATCTGTTTTGGGGCCACTGCTGTTTGTCATTTTTATAAATGACCTGGAAGAGGGTGTAGAAGGGTGGGTTAGTAAATTTGCAGATGACACTAAGGTCGGTGGAGTTGTGGATAGTGCCGAAGGATGTTGTCGGGTACAGAGAGACATAGATAGGCTGCAGAGCTGGGCTGAGAGATGGCAAATGGAGTTTAATGCGGAAAAGTGTGAGGTGATTCACTTTGGAAGGAGTAACAGGAATGCAGAGTACTGGGCTAATGGGAGGATTCTTGGTACTGTAGATGAACAGAGAGATCTTGGTGTCCAGGTGCATAAATCCCTGAAGGTTGCTAACCAGGTTAATAGGGCTGTTAAGAAGGCATATGGTGTGTTAGCTTTTATTAGTAGGGGGATCGAGTTTCGGAGCCACGAGGTCATGCTGCAGCTGTACAAAACTCTGGTGAGACCGCACCTGGAGTATTGCGTGCAGTTCTGGTCACCGCATTATAGGAAGGATGTGGAAGCTATGGAAAGGGTGCAGAGGAGATTTACTAGGATGTTGCCTGGTATGGAGGGAAGGTCTTACGAGGAAAGGCTGAGGGACTTGAGGTTGTTTTCGTTGGAGAGAAGGAGGAGGAGAGGTGACTTAATAGAGACATATAAGATAATCAGAGGGTGAGATAGGGTGGATAGTGAGCGTCTTTTTCCTCGGATGGTGATGGCAAACACGAGGGGACATAGCTTCAAGTTGAGGGGTGATAGATATCGGACAGATGTGAGAGGTAGTTTCTGTACTCAGAGAGTAGTAAGGGCGTGGAACGCCCTGCCTGCAGCAGTAGTAGATTCGCCAACTTTAAGGGCATTTAAGTGGACATTGGATAGACACATGGATGAAAATGGAATAGTGTAGGTCAGATGGTTTCACAGGTCGGCGCAACATCGAGGGCCGAAGGGCCTGTACTGCGCTGTAATGTTCTAATTCTATTTCTAAATCCCGTCTAAACCTCCTGCCCCTTGCCTTAAATCGATGCCCACTGGATATTGATCCCTCTGCTTTTGAGGAGCCTTCTAAGATATCATCCCTCCTTACGACAGTAATTGACTCCTGAATCAAAAGTGCAATTGCACCTCCTCTTTCACACCCCCTCATATCTCGCCTGAAGATTCTATACCCTGGAATATTGAGCTGCCAGTCCTGCCCTTACCTCAACCATGTCTCTGTGATAGCAATAATATCATATTCCCATGTGTTAATTAGCACCCTCAATCCATGTGCCTTACTAGTAAGACTCCTTGCTTTAAAATTGATGCAATCCAGCCTTGCATTATTCGCTTGTGCATTAACAGGTTGATATTTGCACTACCTTCCAGACTGACTCAATTTCTCTTCTATATTTGACAGTGCATTATCCCCTACTGTACCTCCACTCTGTTTCCCATCTCCTGCCAAATTAACTTACCCCTCACCCCACCCTCACTCCCCACTGCAGAAACAAACCTCCCAGCAAGGATGTTGGTCCCTTCGTGGTTCAGGTGCAACTTGTACAGGTCCCACCTTTACCAGAAACAGACTCAGAGATCCAGTAAACTGAAGCCCTCACCCCTGCACCATTTCTTCAGCCATGCAGTCATCAGCTGTATCCTCCTATTCTTATACTCACTAGAACGTAGCACTGGGGGTAATCCAGAGATTGCAAACTTTGAGGTCTTGCTTTTTAATCTGCTACCTAGCTCCCTAAATTCTCTTTACAGGACCTCATCCCTCTTTCTACCTATGTCCTTGGTACGAATGTGAACCACCACCTCTCATTCTTCTAAACTGCCTGGAGTATGAGTACAATTTGCTGAGCAACTCATCGTAGGACAACCCTGTCATCCGAGGTACCAACCTAGAACTACCTCCAAGGATATATCCTTCCTTAGGTGCGGAGACCTAACAGCACACAGTACTCCAGGTGCGGTCTCACCAGGTCCCCATACAATTGTAAGACAGTCAGAGGTGCCATGTTTCCGATGCAATGACAAAGAGAGATCCCGTCTGCCCTCTCAGGTAGATGTAAATGATCCCATGACCACTATATGGGGAAGAGCAGAGGGACAATTCTCCCCAATATTCAACCCTCAATCAACATCACAAAATCAGATGATCAGATTAGAATCATATTGATGTAATTGGGATCTTGCTGTGCATACATTGTCTGCCATATTTCCTCCATTCCAATAGCGAATATACTTCAAAATACTTCATTGACGATAAAGCATTTTACAACCTCATTGGGTCTTCAAAGTTGCTATATAAATGCAGGTCCTTATCTTTGATTGCATCCGCTGCAGTGCAGTAGGTGATCATCGGGTCAGAGATGGTGGATTGCTATGCTTCTCCACAGACTTGATAGCACAATCTAGGTAACACTGGTGTTGCGTTTTAGGTGAGATAGTCATAGAGTCATAGCGTTATACAGCAGAGAACCAGGCCCTTCGGCCCATCGTGTCCGTGTCGGCCATCAAGAACCAAACTATTCTAATCCCATTTCACAGCACTTGGCACGCAGCCTTGCATGCAATGGCATATTTAGTGCTCATCTAAGTACTTCTTAAATGCTTTCAGGATTCCTGCCTCTACCACTCCTTCAGACTGTGCGTTCCAGATTCCAACCACCCTCTGGGTAAAAACATTTTCCAGCAAGTCCCCTCGAAACCTTTTCCCCCTGAGCTTAAATCTATTCCCCCTGGTTAATGACCCCTCTGCTAAGGGAAAACATTTCTTCCTATCTCATCTATCGATGCCCTTCATAATTTTGTATACCTCAAACATGTCCCCCCCACAACCCCCACCCACACCGCCCCCCCCACCCCCAGCCTTCTCTGCTCTAAGGAAAACAGTCCTCACCTTTTCAATCTCTCTTCATAGCTGAAATGCTCCAGCCCAGGCAACATCCTGGTGAATCTCCTCTGCACCCTCTCCAGTGCAATCACATCTTTCATATGGTGTGGTGCCCAGAACTGAACAAAATACTCCAGCTGTGGCCTAACTAGCGTTTTGCACAGCTCCATCATAACCTCCCTGCTCTTATATTCTATGCCTCAGCTAATAAAGGCACGTATCCCATACGCCTTCCAACCAACTTGTGTACCTGTCCTGCTGCCTTCAGTGATCTATGGACTAGTATGTCAAGGTCCCTCTGAACCTCTGTACTTCCTAGGGCCCTATCATCCATCCTATATTCCCTTGCCTTGTTAGTCCTCCCAAAATGCATCAACTCACACTTCTCAGGATTAAATTCCATTTGCCACTTTTCTGCCCATCTTACCAGCCCATCTATATCGTCATGTATTTAAGGCTTCGGTCCTCACTAATTACGACAACACCACTTTTCGTGTCATCTGCGAACTTACTAATCATACCTCCAATATTCACGTCTAAATCATTAATGTGCACTACAAACAGCAAGAGTCCCAGCAGCGATCCCTGTGATACACCACTGGTCACAGGCTTCCAATCTCAGATACAACCAACGTCCATTACCCTCTGTTTCCTGCCACTAAGTCAATTTTGAATCCAATTTGCCAAATTGCCCTGTATGTCAGACCATGGTCCTGTCCTCTCGGTTGGTGCAAACAATCCCATTGCACTATTTTGAAGAAGAACAAGAGAGTTCACCTATGTTCACTTGGTCAACACTTATCCCTCCACAAACTGCCCTGAAACACATTATATGTTCAATGATCTCAAAGTGGGACCTCACTGTTGGCAAATTGGCTGCCGCATTTCCTACATTACAGCAGTGACGAGATTTCCAAAGTCCTCTACCGGCTCCAGGGTGTTCGGGAGATCTTGAGGTCTTGGATGGTGCAGCAAAAGTGCACCTTTTCTTCCTTTATCTGGAGTTGCCCCAACACCTCTGCAGATTGCAGGCTCAGATAGCAGACAGTAACTCCTTCACACTCTCTCCACAGGACAAACTGACACACAAACCCATGAAGAGGACGTGCATTCAGGAACTCACCCAGATGAAGCAAGAAGCTCTGAACATGATATGGCTCGGCAGCTGGAGAAGAATGCAGAATGACATTGTTGAAGGCTGTTTGAGACAGGGTGGAGACCAAATTCTCCTGTCCTCTCTCTTCCCTTAAACAATCACGTGGACGTTCTGGCGCCCCTGCACTCACACTGTGTTGCCCCCTCATCTTGCTGCTGCCTCAGATTCCCATCACACACTGCAACTTGACCCTCTCCCCTCTGTTCCATGTCTGTGCCATTATTTGCGTCCTGCTGTGAATGAAATAGAAGGGAACCCGCTCACAGAAAACGCTTTGTCACCGGCTCCAGGATTCCGGCACACCAGCACGACATTCGCTGGTGGAAGAGATGTCCAGTTGTCAGGATGCATGGAGAGTGAATCATTCAGGAATGGTGTGCAGAAGCTGGCCAAGGTGGAAATGAGATTGCAGGAGACAGAAGGCCGAAGGACAAGCTCAGCTTCCAGTTCTGCTGAAGAGCACAAGAATGGAGAGTTCACCGGACCAGCCTTTAAAAGGAGGCTCTTCCATGTACATCATCAACTGCTGGAGGCAATGGACAACCTGTCCAGTACGTGCCTCATTCTGTCTGAGGGGATGGAGGAGTTTGTGTACATACTGGGTGATGCTCTGCCACAAGACCTCACCGCCTTGCAGTCCACCATGGAGCCTGTGGTCAGCTCCACGGACGCCGCAGTGATGCTCCCTGCCCAAGAGCCGGTGGCCCCTGCCCTGGTATCATTGATCGAGGCTTGAACAGGCGCTATTCAGGCTCTGACCTGCACTGTTTCCTCCAGCTTGGAAAAGCTGGTGGGAAATATTGACTGTGGCTTCTGTCGTGTCACAGCTCTGCTACAGTCAGATCTCCCACCGGTCAGTACTGAGTCCCAGCCTCATGGGACTGGCACCACTGCCCTCACTCGGAGCGTTATTGCATCCGTGACCGCGTCCATTCCTCAACCCAACACTGCCCCAAGGCCAGGAAGCGGGTTAGACCAGACTGCACTTGTGACAGCAGTAATACTGCAGACTGTGAGCAAGACCCCTCAGGCTCGGGCTCTGAGACACCACAGACTATGAGCAACTATTAAAACCTAACTGATGACAATACACTGAACAATCCTCATGCTGAAACCATGGGAGCTCCTTTAAGAAATACGAGAGTAGCAAAGAGGGTTGATATATTGTTAATAATTTTAGGCAGACAGTTTTTGTATACATGATTTAAATATTACATGTTTGAACTTCAGACTATGTATTTCTGGAATTATGTGTTGTCAGCAGTGAAGAAAGACATGCATGTCTATAACCCCCTTCACGACCTTAGTGCGTCACCTAACGCTCAACAGCCAATGACGTACTCTGGAAAGTGTAGTCGCTATTGTGATGCAGGAAATTGGAAGTCAGTTTCTGCACAGCAAGAACCCACAAAAATATTCCAAAACCTAGATAATTTGTTGTAATAACGTTGGTTGAATGATAAATATTAGGCCTCAGGATACCGGCGAGAATGCACCCCCCTTCCCCCCGCCCACACCACCACTACTGCTCTTCTTCAGACTAATATCATGGGATCTGTTACATGTACTTGAGAGGGCAGACAGCGTCTTATTTTAATGTCTGATCTGGTAGACGGCATTTCTGACAAAGCAGCACTCCCTAATTATTGGCACAAGAGAGTGCACTGCAATTTCTGACTGAAATTGAATTCACCGCCGTCCAATTGAATGTTTGTAATTGAAAGTGTATTTACGATCTAGAACTATTCAACGAGATAGAATCCTTCTCTCAGTTCCTCTCAGTATCTTCTGATGGAAAGAACCTTTTCCTGACTGTGACCCTGAAGGGAAATTTCTCGAACCAATCCTGATGAGAGGTGGGAGGGAAGAGGATCTCCGTGTGTTTGCTGGAATCGTGTAGGAGTTAATTCCTGAGGCAACATTCGCAGATAAAATTAGTCGTTTGGTTGTACAGAGATTGAGTATTGCTGAAAATAGAGACATTTTGTCGAAGCTTTTCATCTTGCACTCATCAGGACAAGTCTCAAGAATACCAATGCAAGAGAAAGCAACAAATTGTACTGTATGAGAAGAGATTGCTGATTGGTTGGCAGGTGGATTCTGATTGGTATAGGCGTTGCCATGGAGAATGCACCAGCTTATGGAGACTGATAGTTAATTAGCAAGCATTATTTGAAATTTTCGTCATAACTCAAGTATCAGATTAATTTAATCAAAGAGATATTTTTAGTTTAGTTATACAGCACTGAAACAGGTCCTTCGGCCCTCCGAGTCTGTGCCAACCATCAACCACCCATTTATACTAATCCTACACTAATTCCATATTCCTACCACATCCCCACCTGTCCCTATATTTCCCTACCACCGACCTGTACTCGGGGCAATTTATAATGGCCAATTTACCTATCAACCTGCAAGACGTTGGCATGTGGGAGGAAACCAGAGCACCCGGAGAAAACTCACGCAGACACAGGGAGAACTTGCAAACTCAATACAGGCAGTCCCCAGAATTGAACCCGGGTCGCTGGAACTATGAGGCTGCGGTGCTAACCTCTGCGCCACTGTGCCTGGACATCAGGAGAGAACCTAAATTCCTGTGCCTGACTGTGCCTTGTCTGGCAGAGAGCGGATTATCCCGTACCTAATCCATCCCTGAAACTTGTAAGTGTTGCTGTTCAAAGAGCCTGTGGTCTGCCTGTACAGGAATACAGAAATATAGCGTGCAGGCGGTGTGTCTGAGCGAGGGGAAGGATGCAAAGTACCGGGCAAAGCGGGAGCTAAGTGACCACACAAAACTGCCTTCATGATAAAATCACCAGAGCAGGAATCCGCTGCCTGGCAGAATCTCAAATGTTATATTTCATCACCAATCAGAGAGCCACGTATCGAACTATACATTAAGCCATTGGTTTCGATTTTCTATTCACAAAAAAAAACCCTGGCAATTCCGATGTGGGACAAAAGTGAATTAATGGAAAGTTTTAGTTTTGAGACAATTTGATAAACTTCTCATTTTCATGAGTATTGCTGAAAACAGAGACATTTGTCGAGGACTTTTATCTTGCAGTCATCAGGACAATCTCAAGAATACCAATGTAAACAATAAATTTATACGATATAAGAGAGTGCTGATTGGTTGGCAAGTGGATTCTGATTGGTCGAAACGTTGCTATGGAGAATGCACCAGTTTATGGTGAATGACAGTTAACTGCCAATCAGAGTCAATGTTCCTGGTTTTATTTCAAACAAAGCTCGGCAGTTCAACTTATATATTCTCATTCCCCTGTCTTTGTCCCATAAGCATTTATTTTTCTTCCCTTCAGATAATTATCCAACTCTCTTTTGAATTATTCCATTGAATCTGCCTCCACTACGCTCTCAGGCAGTGCATTCCAGATCCTTACCACTCGCTACGTGAAAACGCTTTTTACCCCTGGTTGCTATTGGTTCTTTGCAATCACCTTAACTCGATGTTCTCTCATTCGCGACCCTTCCGCAAATGTGAACAGTTTCACCATATCTACTCTGTCCAGAGCCCTCATGATTTTGAATACCTCGATCAAATCTCCTCGCAACCTTCTCATCTCCAAGGAAAAGAGACCCAGCTTCTCCATTCTATACAGGTAACTGAGGTTCCTCATCCCTGGAACCATTCTCACGAATCTTTTCTGCAATCTCTCTAATGGGTCAACATTCTTCCTGACGTGTGGAGTCTTGAACTGAATCTGATACTCCAATTGAGACCGAAACAGTGTTTTATGCAGGTTTATCATAACTTCCTTGATTTGGCACCGTGATCGATGGAGAAGGAAATCGACCAGAGTATAAAATGTGCTGGCAATTCGGTATCCACATTTTATATGACTGACCAGGAGTGATGTCACCCCTACTAAAGCGCTCACTCCAGACCTTGCTGCTCTCCCCCTCTCCCCTGATTGCATGTTCCCTTCTCCTCGCCACTCCACTCTCTGGCAACTCCCTTCCCACTTCCCGCTTCCCCTCCTCCCCACAATGCCCCAAATCTGGGCTGCTCCACTTCCCTCCTCTTGGCCACTCGCTCCCATATTTAATTGTTCTCTGCATGCCGCCCGAAGAAGCAAGGCATGCCGGGAAGGGTGATGGGGTGAGGGAGGAGCGAGTGGCCGAGAGGAGGGAAGCAGCACAGTCAAGAGCTGGGGTGGGGGGAAGCCGGAGAGCGGGATGGCACAAAGCGAGGAGTGGGGAACAATCGGCCGAGGGAGTGGGCAAATAGCGAGGTCTGGATCGTGTGGCTGCGGAAGGAGAAAGATACCATTGAAGGAGATGTAAAGGTATTGGAGAAAGTACAGAAAAGATTCACGAGAATGGTACTGAGATGAAGAACTTCAGTTATGAAGATATGTTGCATAAGTTGCGATTGTTTTCTCTGGGGACGAGAAGGCTGAGAGGTGATTTGATAGAGGTATTCAAAATCATGAGGGGTTTGGACAGAGTGAATAGGGTCAAACTTCCCACTCATGAAAGCATCAAGAACGAGACGGCACAGATTCAAAGTAATTGGTAAAAGAAGCAACAACGGCATGAGGACAAACATCTTCATACAGCCAGTGGATAGGATTTGTAACATACTGCCTGCGACTGTGGTGGAGGCAGGTTCAATCGAAGCATTCTAAAGGCAGTTAGACTCTGATGGGAACAAGACGAAAGTGCAGGGTTACGGGGAGAAGGTGGGGGATTGGCATTAAGTGCATGTCTCATTCAGAGAGCCAGTGCAGACACGATGGGCCAAATGGCCTCCTACTGCTCTGCAACAATGGTGCAATTCTGTCAGAAGGGATAACTCTCGCCATTATGGTTGAAAAGAACTGCTTTAAGGCCAAAGTGGGTTATGGGTTTGACTTCACACTATGGAAAAAGAGACACAAGCACTTAAGTGGGTCAGTTATTAGGTTATTAAGCTCTGCTTGCATAACTGTATTAAAATGATTGGAGTAGAAATGTACCGGATCAGACAGTCCTCAAATCACTTTCCGACATGGAAATCTCCCCAAACCACTACACACTGGGATTAAATAGGGAGCTCCCACAGCCCTGTGCTGATGGAGGACTGGTGAAGGGGCTGACTGATATTGGCAGTTTGAAAGTTCTGACGGTGTTTTATTTCAGGGTCCCTCTCTGATTGGTCTATTTAGACATCCATGTCGCCGTTGTTTTTATTTTGCCATTGACCTGAAATCGGTGCCATCTGCTTCCTGAACCTTCTGCCAATGGCAACACTTTCTCCCTATTTACTCTGTCTAGACCCCTCTTGAGTTTGCACACCTCGATCACATCTCCTCTTAATCTTCTCTTATTCGAAATAGCCCATCAGTGTCAGAAACTCCAAAATAAAAGAAAAATACTGCACATCCTGGAAATCTGAAATTAAAACAAATATGCTGGAAATACTGAGCAAGTCTGGCACAATCTGTTGGAGAGAGAAGCCGAGTTAACGTTTCGGGTCAGTGAAAATGAAGGGTCACTGCCTGAAACGTTAAAGCATTTCTTGTTTTTTATTACTGTCAGAAAAACCACCGGATGTGAGAATGGGATTATTGTATCAGTGACCTTCTTTGGGTAGTGAACATGGCGTGGTGAAGACAGCAGTTAGTGTTGATTTGTCATTTAGAGTGAAATGAGAGAGTAAAGCAGAGGAGCAGAGAGAGAATAATTGTATCGTAATATCAATCAAATGCAATTTGATGTGCAAATCATATTATATTTTAAAGGAAGATATTGTCTTAAGGAGTGAAGGAGTTCCACATAGTTGGCAATGGTGGTATAGTGGCGAGCATAGCTGCCGTTTAAGCTTTTGACCCGGGTTCAATTCCCGGCCAGCGCACTGTGTTGCCTTTTAATGCATTGACATCAGAAACTCCAAATTTGAGGCTGCATTTGCTGGCAACGCTACCGATAGGTGGCGCTGCTGTGCCACATGCGCAAATGCAGCATGTGCCACCAAAGCGTCACAGTCTGCGACTTTAGCAGCTGCCAGGACTAAAGATGGCGCTGCTCAAAAAGTCACACGGAGGCAACCGAAAAAACACATGGCAGCACACAATGGCCGGAGTGACAGAGCCAGCGGGCCGGGGGAGCAGAGCGGCTGGAGGGAGGAGGAGTGCGTTTTTCCTTGCATGCGCCATAAACTTGCAACAGCAAAAGAAGTACCGGCTGGACCCCGCACCCGGCGACACAAAGTTCTTCGGCCGTTATCTCCCCAAGGCTCTCTACAGCCACTCGCTTCCGGCCCTCTCCATCCAGCCATTCCCTCCAGCTGCAGATCCCCCATCCAGCCACTTTCTCCTCTACTTCTCAACTGTACTTCAAGCATTGCAGCTGTCTGGTCCTTGCCTTTTGCATTCCCCTCTTCAGGAATTTCTGAATTTAACTCCCTCCCGCTACACCCCCACACCCCCTCTCCCCCCACCCCACTACATCTCCCCCTCTCTACCTCCCACCCCTACCTCCCCCATCTCCCCCCACCCACTGCCGCCACCCTCATCCCCGAACCCCCTCTCACCCCAACCACCACTCCCTTACCCTGCCCTCCCCTTACCCCCATCTGCCCATCTCCCCTACACCCCATAGGACCAGGACAGTATTGTGGAAGATCAGCGCTGAGATGCATTCCTTCATGGAAAAGGAGGAGAGGAGCAAGTGCTTTATCTTGCCATTCTCTGATTCAATGTGATTGTTGGTGTTGTTCACAAATGTTTACCACGTGAACATGATGCCCACATCTCCTTCTGTAGAATGCAGTTTGTAAGCTGGTAGCCCTGCAAGGGGGTGGGGGGTAGAGGTGTCCAATCCTTTCAACGCAACTTGTGATCTTCTCCTCCAAAGGCGCATGTACCATTTCCTTGCAGATCATAAACAACTGATCCTTCAGTTCACCATTCAATGGGTAGCTGCTGATCTTCCTCCTCATGCTCTGCATCACATGGAACTGACAGAGGAGAACCGTTGCAGCTGGGAGATGCTTCCTGATCGCATTGATCTCATTGATGTCCTTATCCACAATGGCTGATATTACGCAGCAGGCGGTGGGTCCCATGGAATCGACAAAAACACTCACAATCTCGTGCAGCTTCTCAGCTCACCATGGCATAGAACATAGCTCTGCCCCTACCAACATTGTCCTGCACCATCACCTGGTACAGAGGGTAGCCACATTTGTTCACTTTGCTGTGCAGTGGACTGGAGCACATGCAGTGCCCCAGACAATGGAAATGTTTTCAGAGCAACCTACAACAGGGACTGAAGCACATGCAGTGTGCCAGGCAATGGAAATGTTTTCAGAGCAACCTACAACAGGGACTGAAGCACATGCAGTGTGCCAGGCAATGGAAATGTTTTCAGAGCAATTTACAACAGGGACTGGAGCAATCTCCTCTTTCTGATGAAAATGAAGCAGACTGAAATCTTGAAAACGGCTAAATAATTGCGAGAAAATGCCCGACAAAACCTCTCCTCCTTCCACTTTCAGAAACTCTCACCGAAGCTTGACGCATGCGTGAATATCCGAAGGTTGACGCATGCGTGAGTACCCGTTGGCGTTGCACAAAGCGCATGCGCAGCGGCCGGCCAGGCACGTTGCCCGAAGATAAACACGCCCCGCGGTGACGTTTTCAACGCATGCGCTAACCAGTCCTGGCATGCCGGAACACAGCGCGTGCGCAGAGAGCAGGATACCGGCTGTGATTGTGCGCACAGCGGCGCAGCCTGATGACATCAGTGGCGGCAGCGTTGTCAGAAATCACTTTGTGGATTGAAAGGGCCAATGTCAAATATAATCATAGATAGATGTAATTCTGTGTACACAGAGGTACAAGAAATAGGCATCGAGTGTGAACGATCAGGAGAGATGGAGAAATATAGATGGAGAGAGTGTAACAGTGAGACAGGGAGAGATAGGCATGGAGTGAGAAGTGCAGATCTACTCTTACTGATAATCTCTCTCCATCTCCGTCTTCCCCTCTCCCTTATTCACTCAATTCCTAGTTCCTCTCTCTGCTACTCTCTCCATGCTTATCTCTCTCTTCTCTCTCTATCTCCATCTGTGCCCACTTAATCTCAATCTCTCGCTGCGTCCTACCTTCAACGATGCTGCACACAGCTTTGCAGGAACCCTTCCGACACTCTCCATCTTAATCTCTTCCTCTTCCTCTCTGGTACTTCCTTCCCATTGCCATCCTTCCCTCTCTCTGTTCTTCCCTCTCTATATCTATCCCTGTCTTTCTCACTGTTACTCTCTCCATCTGGATGGAGGAGGAGAAAGAGAGGCATATATAGAGGCAGCTTTACTCTGTATCTAACCCCACACTGTACCTGCCATGGGAGTGTTTGATAGAACAAAGAGGAGGAGATTTACTCAATAGCTAACTAATAGCTTGGCAGCATTTGATGCGACAATGTAGACGCAGCTTTACTCTGTATCCCCGGAATTTAGAAGGTTAAGGGTGATCTGATCAAAGTTTAAAGTGGTGGATTGGATGCCAATCAAGTGGACTCCTTTATCCTGGATGGTGTCGAGCATCTGGACTGTCGTAGGTGTTGCACTCATCCAGGCAAGTGGAGAGATACCATCACACACCTGACTTGTATCTTGCAGGTGGTGGTAAGGATTTGGGGAGTCAGGGGGTGAGTCACTTGCAGCCACAGTATTGATATGATTTCTTCAGCACAGTTCCTCGTGAATGTTTCCCCAGGATGTTGATGCTGGGGGATTCAGCAGCGAGGGGATAATGCTTTGAATGCCAAGGGGAGGTGTTTGGATTCTCTCTTGTTGCAGATGGTCATTGCCTGTCTGTGTGTGTTTTTCTGTGCTCTGGGGCCAATTTCTTCATGGGGAGGTCGTAATGCTGTGTCATAATTGACGAGTTCGCAAAATGAATGCTCATGGAATGAAGGGGACAGGGACAGAGTGGATACGACATTGGCTAAGGGACAGAACACAGAGAGTAGTGGTGAATGGTTGCTTCAGACTGGAGGGTGGCATCTGTGCTTGACATAATCTTATACACTTCTATTCAATCTCCCCTCTATCTCCTTTGTTCTAAGGAGACCAAACACAGCTTTTCCAACCTAACCTTGTAGCTAAACTCCCTCATCCCTGAAACCATTCTGGTAAATCTCTGCAGCCTCTCAAGGACCCTCACCTCCTTCCTAAAGTGTGGTGACCAGAACTGGGCGCAGTTCTCCACTTGGGGCCCTATTAGAGGTTTATAAATGTTCAGCATACCCTCCCTGCATTTGTACTGACTGTATACAGTGTACATTGTGGTACAGGGGTATTCCCCAGGGGTTTGGATTAGGACCACTGGTCGTTTTGATATATATTAATGACTTGGAGTGGGTTTACAGGGCATAACTTTAACATTGTGCCATCTGCAACGTAATAAACAGGGAAGGGAATAGTAGTAGACATCAGCAGGATTGACGCAGTCTGGTGAAATGTTCAGACACATGGCAGGTTAACTTCATTGCTGAGAAATG
Source organism: Heterodontus francisci (assembly GCF_036365525.1). Lineage (NCBI taxonomy): Eukaryota > Metazoa > Chordata > Chondrichthyes > Heterodontiformes > Heterodontidae > Heterodontus > Heterodontus francisci. Next base: position 4,488,186 of record NC_090391.1, read on the forward strand.
TAAAATGATGCATTTTGGCAGGAAGGCTGAAGGGAAGCAATATAAACTAAATGGTACAATGTTAAAATGGGTGCCGGGACAGAGAGACCTGGGATTACATTTGGGTCACTTTTTATATCTGAAATTTAAAAGTTGGGGCTTGCAATCTGCAAGTTGAATTGAGCTTCATCGTGAAAAGTGTTAGCAATGTTTTGGGAAATGTGTCAAAAGCTGTTCAGACATTCCTGAATTGTGGAAGTGTGAGCAATCTTTTCAGCGACAGGAAATAGGGGTGTTTGAATGGAGCTGCAGGTGTTGGCTGATTTAATAAGGTGAGAATTTGAATTGTGTCCCTTGCAGATCCACAGAATTGAAGGTATTTACAGAACACCACATGAAGTAGTCTACCAATGTCTGACAAACTTCAAAGTCTTCTGACACGTGGAAGAAGAGCAGAAGGGAACAATATACAATACTGAGACAGTCAGATCACAGCAGTAGGAAAATTAATCTCTTTTTATGGGTTTTAATTTGAAGGCCTGAGCTGATGATTGAAAAAGCAGGAGTTCAAATCCCACACTGAGCTGTTGTGAATTTGAATACTGTTTTTTCTTAAAAAAACATAAATCTGTAATTAAAAAACATCTAGGATGGAATGATTCACTCCTGTCTACTCGTGCAAAGCCCCTGTGTTTCTCAGTTTTGCTGTATTTATTAACGATTTAAGATGATGGGGTAGAATGCCACATATCAAGTTTGCCAATGACACAAACATAGGCTGCATTGTAAGCAGTGTAGCTGGAAGCATCAAATTACAGAGATACTAAGATCTTAAATAAATGGGCTAAACTGTGGTAGATAGATTTTACTGTCAGCAAAAAAAAGACTAAAACAAAGTACTTTATAAATGGTGAAAAGTTAGAAATACTGGAGGTCCAAAGAGACTTGGGTGGGGGGGGGGGGGGGGTTGCGGGGGGGTCCATGTCCATTTGAGTGCAGTGTAGATTTACCAGAATGATAACTGGACTTCAAGGGTTAAATTATGTGGTGATATTACACAAACCAGGGATTTATTCCCTGGAATGTAGCAGGATCAAGGCGATTTGTTCAAAGATGTTGAGATATTAAGGAGAACTGATGGGGTAGTTTGGGAGAAACTATTTCAGCAGCTTGGGAACATAGGAACAGGAGAAAGCCATTCAGCCCATCGAGCCTGCTCCGCCATTCAATACGATCATGGCTGATTATCCACTTCAATGCCTTTTTCCCAGACTGAGCTTCCACAGCCCACTGGGGTAGAGAACTCCAAAGATTCACAACCCTCTGAGCAAAGAAATTTCTCTTCGTCGCTGTCCTAAGTGGCTTCCCCCTTATTTTGAAATTGTGTCCCCTGGTTCTAAACTCCTGAACCAAATGCGACATTTTACCTGCATCGAACCAGTCTATCCCTTTAAGTTTTCTGTATATTTCAATAAGATCACCTCTCAGTCTTCTGAATTCCAATGAATTCAGGCCCAACCTTTTCGACCGTTCCTCATAAGACAACCCCTTCATCCCAGGAATCAGACACTGAATCTTCTCTGCACTGGTTCCAATGCATCCAGGCCTGACCATTTATCCACTTTCAAAGATACCAAACACCTTAATACTTTCCTCTCACTCTGTTAATCCCATCCAATAGTTCACATTCCTCCTCTTTAACGACAATGTCTGTATCATTCCCCCTCTTTTATAAAGGCAGACACATTGGAATGGATATTAATAACGCCCTTACGAAGACAGGAGGAGGCCATTCGGCCCCTCGAGCATGTCCCGTCCATTCACCCAGGTCATGGATGATTTGCACCTTCTCCACATCGAGCTCTCTCACCTCCCTAAACATTAATACCCTTTCCTAACAAATCTCTACCGGCAATCAGGAATTAATGTCACTGCCTGCTAACACTGGGGAGTTCCTTCCCTAAACCTCTCTGTCTCTCTATCTCTCATTCCTGCTTAACGACGTTCCTTAATACTAACCTCTTTGACCATGCGTTTGGCCAGCTGTCTTAATCTTTCCTTATGTGGGTTTGGTGTCAGATTTTGTTTTATAATGCACCCTGTGTAGCACCTTTGGGACTTCTAATTCCTCACCTTCTCCTTCACTCCGTCTCTCTCCAGGTGTGGGATCACCAAACCATGTACCATCACAGCAAGACTTCCTCACTGTTGTACTCTAACCCCCTTGCCATAAAGTCCAACAGTCCATTTGCTGTACCAGCATGTTAACTGAAGAACCTCACATCTCTGCACATGATATTCCAGCTGCCGATTTCTTACCCGCTCACGTAACCTGTCAATCTCCCTTTGCAGTCTCTTTGTGCCCTCCTCACAGCTTACTGTCCCAATTAACTTTATATCATCAGCTCATATAAACCTAACATAGGCCGTGTTTGAGAGAGGCACCTCTGTCCCGACAAGTATTAAGACAAGTATTGATATTTTGTGGAGGATATTTCTGTCTATTCATCAGAGTTGTTAAGATGAAAGATCTTTAGTAAGAGATTAGAGAGTGTCCTTCTGTGTCCTCTCCCACCCTCACATCCAGCTTTGGAAACACAAATACAGAGACACAAACCCACACAAAGACACAAAGACAGTCACATAAATACAGGCAGACTAACATGTCCAGATAAACACACACACACACACATAGAAATCCACACCTTGCACATCCATTCCCACTGACGGAGAGAGAGAGAGAGAGAAACCCTGTAACTATTGCTCTTCTGTGCTTTGTCCCTCCCTGCGGAACAGAAGTGCCAGCCGTGGTGCCACTGCTCTGGCTGCTGCTGTTGTTTTCCCCTGATAGGCCATCCCCCAAACAGTATCCAAAACGGTATACCTGTTAGAGAGGGGGATAGCCACAGGGGATTCCTGCACTGAGATCCTGTCCCTTCTAGCGATCACCCATCTATCTGCCTGCACCTTGGGTGTAACCACGTCCCTAAAACTCCTGTCTATGATGCTTTCTGCCACCTGAATCTTCCTAAGTGCATCCAGTTGCTGCTCCAACCGATCCATGCGGTCTGTGAGGAGCTGCAACTGGGTACACTTCCTGCAGATATAGTCTTCCAGAACGCTGGAAGCGGCATACATCTCCCACATCTCACAGGTGAAGCACTTTACCCCTCCAACTAACATTTCTAGCACCAATTAATAAATGTCTGCATTTGCTGACAACGTTACCGCTAGGGGTCGCTGTTGTGGCACATGCGCTAATGCAGCATGTGCCACTAAAACGTCACAGACTGCGACTTTAGGCAGCTGCCAGGACTAAAGATGGCGCTGCTCAAATAATCACACGGTGGCAACCCAACAAACACATGTCAGCACACAATGGCGGAGAGAGAGGGGGAACGAGCTGGCTGGTGTGCGGCCGGGGAGGGAGGGGGGTGCGGGCCGGGGCGAGAGGGGGAGCGGAGCGGGCCTGGTTGCTGCGGAGCGGTCGGCGAGTGGACGGTGACGGAGGGGAGCGGAGCATGCGTCATAAATTTGCAACGACAAATGACTTACCAAACTTACCTGCACCCGGCGACACCAAGGTCTTCGGCCACTCGCTACCCGTGGCTATCCACGGCTTCTCGCTTCAGGCATTCTCCATCCAGCCGTTCTCTCCAGCTGCATATCCCCCATCCAGCCGCTTTCTTCCCGACTTCTCAACTGTACTTCAGGCATTGCAGCTCTCTGGTCCCTACCTTTTGCATCCCTCTCTTCAGGAGCTTCTGAATTTAACTCCCTCCCACTACCCCACCCCCCACACACCCTCTCTACCTCCCCCTAGCTCCCCACTGTTACCCCACCTCCCCCTCTCCCGACCCCTTCACAACCCCCACCCTCTTCTCCCTCACAACCCCTCCCTCTTCTCCCTCACAATCCCCTCCCTCTTCCCCCTCCCCCTACACCTTCATAAACCCCCTCTCCCCCACCCCCTCATAACCCCCCCACCCCCTCATAAGCCCACGCCACTCCCGACCCCCCATAACCGCCCCCCCAAAGGAGCACACCACAGTTGAATTTCTGCAGTGCAGTTGCAAAGTCGGGAAAATAACATCAAAAACCTCAACAATTCCAGGTTTCATTATTGAGAAATTTTATTAAGTGCATTAAACATTCGAGGCACTGCTGTGCATGGGTACATGAGTGTTGTGTTGCCAGCATTCCCGTGAGACAGACAGGCCGAGTCTCTGCTATGCAGAATTAAAGAGATTGTTCCTGGAGAGCCTTGTGGTGAATGAATGCGTGGCTCTCTATTCCACTACTGTATTGCCCACGTGAAGAAGGCAAAGTCACAAGAGTCTGAGCTCCGTCTATTCTTGGTGCATGCTCCCCAAACGCATCCCAATGTGCACTCCCACTTCATCCATAAATGCAAGGTTCCTTTCCATATCGTGACAAGCTCCGCAGCATAATCCAGTTGCCTTCGTTGCTTGAATGCCTACCTTAAAACTCAAGGCTTGTTTTCTCAAGAGCATGTTTTACGTGAAAAGAAATAAGGAAAGAACATCAGTGTCAGATCTTCCCTCCTCCAGTGAAATTACTGTTGAGCATGCTTTATGTTCTGCAGTAAAGGCATGTACTGATAACACCGCCAATGAATCATTTAGTACTCAACTCAGCTGTAGGAGTCAGGATGAAGTTACTGCCCCTATCTCGTGATGGTTCAATGCAGCTCTCAGGGAAAACATGAATGATGTGAGGGTACTGGAAACAGAAGCACATTTCTTTTGTACTATGAACAAAAAGCAGACCATTTAGCCCAGCTGTTCCCTGCTCGTGGTTATGCTACTCGTGCACCTTCCCATCCACTCCCATTTAATCCTGCCTACGACTATCAGCATCACCGTCAATTTCTTTCGCTCATATCTACCTTTGCCTTCAAACAACAATGAGGATGGAGAATGGTGTGGCTGCACTCCCACCTCACCAGTTGTGTACTCAGCAAGGGCATTCAGATTTGTGCTACCACTGGACACGTCATGCTTGTTTCTTTCAGTGCTCAGTCTCATCTTTCTGAATGTTCCCCAAGTGCTTGACCGCTTTGGATGCCCTCTCTGCTTGACAGGCAGCAGCTCGCAATTGCAGAGTCTCACAAGGCTCTGCATGGTTGTTTCAAGGGCGAAAGGGGAAACATGTGGCTGTGTGTTCATGTGCACGGCTCTAATGGGTGCAGGAACAGAGCAACTTACAACAGGGACTGGAGCACATGTACTGCCTGCACAATGCCCCAGACAATGGAAAGGATTTTAGTGCAGTGCAGTGGACTGGAGCCCATGCAGTGCCCCAAACAATGGAAATGTTTTCAGAGCAATTTACAACAGGGACTGGAGCACATGCAGTGCCCCAGTCAATGGAAATTTTTCAGAGCAGCTTAGAACAGCAGCGCAACTTACCTTGGAGCAATCTCTTCTTTCTAATAAAAATGAAGCAAATGTCCAAAACGACAAAATAATTGCGATAAAATGCCCGACGATACCTCTCCTCCTTCCACTTTCAGAAACTCGCGCTGAATCTTTGACGCATTCGTGAATATCAGAAGGTTGACGCATGCGTGAATACCTGTTGGCATTGCTTAAAGCGCATGCGCAGAGGCCAACTGGGCGCGCTGCGCGAAGAAGCACACGTCGCGATGACGTCATTGGCGCATGCGCTAACCAGTCCTGGCAAGCCGGAACGCAGTTCACGCGCAGAAAGCAGGAAACCGTCTACGCATGTGCGCACTGCGGCCCAGCCTGATGACGTCAGTGGCAGGCTGCGTTGTCGGGAATCACTGTTCTATTTTAAATGGTGAGAGTTTAGCAACTGTTGATGTCCAAAAGGACCTGGGTGTCCTTGTTCATGAGTCACAGAAAAGTAACATGCAGGCACAGCAAGCAATTGAGACAATAAACTACATATCGGCCTTTTTTCAGAAGAGAATTTGAGTACAGGAGTAAAGAAGTCTTGCTGCAATTTTATCGAGTCCCGATGAGTCCACACCTGGAGTATTCTGTCCAATTTTGGTCTCCTTACCTAAGGAAGGATATACTTGCCATTGAGGGAGTAGAGCGCAGGTTCACCAGACTGACTCCTGGGTTAGTGAGTTTGCCCTATGAGGAGAGCTTGAGGAGACTGAGCCTATATTCTCCAGCGTTTTGACGAATGAGAGGTGATCTCATTCAAATATAAAAAAATTCTTGCAGGGTGTGACAGGATGGATGTTTCCCCTGGCTGGGGGAGTCGAGAACCAGGGGACAAAGTCTCAGAATAAGGGTCAAACCATTTAGGACTGAGATGAGGAGGCATTTCTTCACTCAGAGGGTAGTGAATCTTTGGAATTCCCTAGCTCAGAGAGCTGTGGAAGATCCATCATTGAATATGCTCAAGACAGAGATGGATAGATTTCGAGATATTAAAGATATCAAGAGATATGGGGATTTTATTTTTTTATTTAGAGATACAGCACTGAAACAGGCCCTTTGGCCCACCGAGTCTGTGCCGACCAACAACCACCCATTTATACTAACCCTACAGTACCCCATATTTTCTACCACATCCCCACCATTCTCCTACCACCTACCTACACTAGGGGCAATATACAATGGCCAATTTACCTATCAAACTGCAAGTCTTTTGGAGGTGGGAAGAAACAGGAGAACCCGGCAGAAACCCACGCAGACACAGGGAGAACTTGCAAACTCCGCAAAGGCAGTACCCAGAACTAAACCCAGGTCGCTGGAGCTGTGAGGCAGCGGTGCTAACCACTGCGCCACTGTGCCGCCCATAGTGCGGGATAGTGCGGGAAAATGGTGTTGAGGTCGAAGATCAGCCATGATCTGTTAGAATTGAGGAACAGGCGCAAGGGGCCGAATGGCCTTCTCCTGTTCCTATGTTGGAGTGAGGTAGCTCAGGAGAAAAATCAGGAAGCACCTTTGCACACAACAGTCAGCAAAAATTTGGCACTCTTTCCCCAAAGTACGATGGATGTTGCTGCACCATTGTAACTTTAGAGACTGTGATATGTTTCTTAATTACTGGTATCATGGTTGATGGAGCAAAGGCGGGTAAAGAGAGCTGAGTTGCAGAACAGCCATGACATAATTGAAAAGCAGTAGGGCTGAATGGCCCACTCCTGCTTGCTACGTTTCAAAAGGATTGAGAGATTGACATGTGAAGGAAACACCTTACCAGGAGTGGGGTAGAGTTTCTGTTGTAGATTCTATTTCTCAAGCTGGCTGTTTGCAAACGCATACTCTCTCTGGATAACACTGAATGAAGTGTCAATGATCATTATGCTGCATAGCACGGGACCTCCTGTTGAGGGGCCTCGTCTTGTGCCCAGGATATCTGTAAATGTATTATATCTTAACCGCTGCATAGAGGGTGGGGTCCTCACGCAGGGTTGGAGTGCTCTCTGCCTGACGCTGAAATAAATGGTGAAATTGGTCAGAAAAAATCAACACATTGTCTTAAAATCTAACAAAAGTTCAATGAAATTCTCTCAGCAAGTGGGCGGCAGCAGAAGGAAGACAAAAAACAGAGAAATGCGTTACTTAGACCAAACAATACTCTTCACAGTCCACAGATAAACCAACAGTGAAACAGTAACTGCTGAAAATACTTACATCTAGTCACATAACTGTATATTTAACATACATACTGCAATTGTCCTAACATAATTGTCAATGCCCTTCGTTTCTTAAAGGGAGCAGTTCTGCTCTTCACTGCTCAATGATTCACCTTCTAATGATGATCAATCCACTGAGACAAACACAAACGGTTCACTTCCATTGCCTGTATGCATTTCTGTGGCAATTTTAAAATAGTTGAAATATGAGTGAAAAACTATTTTCCTCATGAATATTTACTAATGGAACAAGTGAGCTGAGATACTAAAAACAGAGCATGAACTCAGTGAGAGGAAGCAGCAAGATATTAGGGCACTGCTTGTCAAGAGCATGAATGAGTGAAATAAGAGGCAACATCAAATGATAGATGTCACCCCCAGGGCCATTTGTAATTTGCATTGTGTCTCTTTGGTTGTACTTGCAGATTACGTTTAGCGTCTAAATGAAGCAAAACAAAGCAATGAATCATTGATGTGCAAATACTTAACATATTTGCTTGTTTCTTGAAGAGGTCTATGTTGTTTTTCAGATTGTCCTCATTTTCACTTCAGCAAATCTTTGCACCGATTGTGCATTCCCGATTTTATTCACTCTTTAAACCTCTCCAACTCTGTACCGCTCTTTCTTCATTAAGATGTTCCTTAAAGTGTACCTGTTTGACCAAGCCTTTGACCATCTGCCCTATTATCACTTAATGTGGCTCAATGCTTAATTTTGCTGGATAACCCTCTTGTGAAGTGCTTTGGTTTGTTTTAGTCATTCACAAGCGTTATATAATTATAGCTGGGTGTTGTACCACATGGATGGGACACTGACTCTACTGCCAAGTGTGGGGAGCAGCTAGTCCTTGACAAACACTAATAGCTCTTTGGTTGCTCATGAAGAAGTGAATGTACCACCTTTGCTGACCTTTCCTTTCCCATTTCAACTCTTGCACCAGAAGCTGGATGGGATGGCCAAGATTTCCCTGGGGAAAGGGTGCAGATTATCTGTGTGTGACTTGTTATTGTTACAGCTCTCACTAAGGCAGCATTGGAGTGTCGAGTCTTGAGCTGATCAATGGTCATGATGATTGTTTAACTGTATCACTTTCCACTTTGACTATGAATCAGTATTTCTCCATGTGCTATAGTTCTACGAATTTCCACAACGAAATGCATTCGAACAAAGAACAGTACAGCACAGGAACAGGCCATTCGGCCCTCCAAGCCTGCGCCCATCTTGAAGCCTGCCTAAACTAAAACCTTCTGCGCTTCCAGGGACTGTATCCCTCTATTCCCATCCTATTCATGTCGTCGTCAAGATGCCTCTTAAACGTCGCTATCGTACCTGCTTCCACCACCTCCCCCGGCAGCAAGTTCCAGGCACTCACCACCCTCTGTGTAAAGAACTTGCCTCGCACATCCCCTCTAAACTTTGCCCCACGCACCTTAAAGCTATGTCCCCTAGTTACTGACTCTTCCACCATGGGAAACAGCTTCTGACTATCCACTCTGTCCATGCTGCTCATAACTTTGTAACCCTCTGTCAATACGCCCCTCCACCTCCTTCGTTCCAGTGAAAACAATCCGAGTTTATCCAACCTCTCCTCATAGCTAATGCCCTCCATACCTGGCACCATCCGAGTAATCCTCTTATGTACCCTCTCCAAATCCTCCACATCCTTCTGGTAGTGTGGCGACCAGAATTGCAAGCAATATTCTAAGTGTGGCCTAACTAAAGTTCTGTACAGCTGCAGCATGTCTTGCCACTTTTTATACTCTATGCCCCGACCGATGAAGAAAAGCATACCGTATGCCTTCTTGACTACCTTATCCACCTGCGTTGCCACTTTCAGTGACCTGTGGACATATACGCCCAGATCTCTCTGCCTGTCAATACTCCTAAGGGTTCTGCCATTTACTGTATACTTCCCACCTGCATGAAACATTAAAAAATGCATTACCTCACATTTGTCCAGATAAAATTCCATCTGCCATTTCTCCGCCCAAGTCTCCAACCGATCTATATCCTGCTGTATCCTTGGATAATCCTCATCACTATCCGCAAATCTACCAACCTTTGTCGTCCGCAAACTTACAAATCAGACCAGCTGCATTTTCCTCCAAATCATTTACATATACTACAAACAGCAAAGGTCCCAGCACTGATCCCTGCGGAACACCACTAGTCACAGCCCTCCATTCAGAAAAAGCACCCTTCCACTGCTACACTCTGTCTTCTATGACCGTGCCAGTTCTGTATCCATCTTGCCAGCACTCTTCTGATCCCGTGTGTCTTCACCTTTTGTACCAGTCTGCCAAGAGGGACCTTGTCAAAGGCTTTACTGAAGTCCATATAGATAACAACCACTGCCCTTCCTTCATCATCATCTTCGGCACTTCCTCAAAAAATTCAATCAAGTTAGTGAGACACGACTTCCCCTTCACAAAACCATGCTGCCTGTCGCTAATAAGTTCGTTTGTTTCCAAATGGGAGTAAATCCTGTCCACAAGAATCCTCTCTAATAATTTCCCTACCACTGACGTAAGGCTCAGCGGCCTATAATTTCCTGGATTATCCTTGCTATACTTCTTAAGCAAAGGAACAACACTGGCTATTCTCCAGTCCTCTGGGACCTCACCTGCAGCCCGAAGAAGGGTCACTGACCCGAAACGTTAACTCTGCTTCTCTTTCCACAGATGTTGCCAGACCTGCTGAGTGATTCCAGCATTTCTTGTTTTTGTTATATTTAGAGCTCCTAGTTTTGAATACCCCGCAAGGGGAAACAGTTTCTCTACATCTACAGTTAAGGAAATCAGTATTAGTAGAGAAATGGTGTTGGGGAAATTGATGGGATTGAAGACTGATAAATCCCCAGGGCCTGATAATCTACATTCCAGAGTACTTAAGGAAGTGGCCCGAGAAATAGTGGATGCATTGGTGGTCATCTTGCAAGATTCTACAGACTCCGGTACAGTTCCTACAGATTGGAGGGTAGCTAATGTGACCCCACTATTTAAAAAGGGAGGTAGAGAGAAAGCAGGGAATTATAGACCAGTCAGCCTGATGTCAGTAGTGGAAAAATTCCATAGTCCATTATCAAAGATGTTATTGCAGAGCACTTGGAGAACAGGGTAGAATCGGACGGAGTCAGCATGGATTTACGAAAGGGAAATCATGCTTGACAAATCTACTAGAATTCTTCAAGGATGTAACTAGTAGAGTTGTTGAGGGGAGTCAATGGATGCAGTTTATTTGGACTTTCAGAAGGCTTTTGACAAAGTCCCACATAAGAGGTTAGCGTGTAAAATTAAAGCGCATGGGATTGTGGGTAGTGTATTGCCATGGATAGAAAATTGGTTGGCAGACAGGAAACAAAGAGTAGGGATAAATGGGTCTTTTTCCGAATGGCAGGCAGTGACTAATGGGGTACCGCAGGGATCAGTGCTAGGACCCCAGCCTTTCACAATATACATTAATGATATAGATGAGGGAACTAAATGTAATATCTCCAAATTTGCAGATGACACAAAACTGGGTGGGAGGGTGAGTTGTGAGGAGGATGCAGAGAGGCTTCAGGGTGATTTGGACAAGTTGAGTGAGTGGGCAAATGCGTGGAAGATGCAGTATAATGTGGATAAATGTGAGGTTATCCACTTTGGTAGCAAAAACAGGAAGGCAGATTATTATCTGAACGGCTATAAACTGAGAGAGGGGAATATACAACGCGACCCAAGTGTTCTCGTACACCAGTCACTGAAGATATGCATGCAGGTGCAACAGGCAGTAAAAAGGGCAAATGGTATGTTGGCCTTCATAGCGAGAGGATTTGAGTACAGGAGCAGGGATTTGAGTACAGGATACAAAGATTTCTGTCAAGGCGCCAGCAATTTCTTCCCTTGCCTCCCTCAATATTCTGGGGTAGATCCCATCTGGCCCTGGGGTCTTAATGGTTTGCAAGACGTCCAACACCTCCTTCTTTTTGATAATGACATGACCGAGACTATCTACACTCCCTTCCCTGGACTCATCATCCACCAAGTCATTCTGTTTGGTGAATACTGATGCAAAGTACTCATTTAGTACATCGCCCATTTCCTTTGGCTCCACACATAGATTCCCTGCTCTGTCCTTGAGTGGGCCAACGCTTTGCCTGGTTACCCTCTTGCTCTTTATATCCGTATAAAATCCTTGAGATTATCTTTAATCCTGTTTGCCAATGACTTTTCATGACCCCTTTTAGCCCTCCTGACTCCTTACCGAAGTTCCTTCCGACTGTCTTTAGATTCTTCAAGGGCTTCGTCTGGTACCAACCTTCCAGCCCTTATGAATGCTTCCTTTTTCTTTTTGACCAGCCTCACAATATCCCGCGTTATCTAAGGTTCTCGAAACTTGCCAAACTTATCGTTCTTCGTCACAGGAACATGCTGGTCCTGGATTCTAATCAACTGACATTTGAAAGAGTCCCACATGTCAGATGTTGATTTACCCTCAAACAGCCGCTCCCAATCTAAATTCTTCAGTTCCTGCCTAATATTCTTATAATTAGCCTTCACCAAATTTAGCAACTTCACCCGATGACTACTCTTTTCCTTATCCACAAGTACCATACACTTATGGAATTATGGTCACTTTTCCCGAAATGTTCCCCTACTGAAACTTCGACCACCTGTCCGGGCTCATTCCCCAATACCAGGTCCAGTACGGCCTCATCCCTAGTGGGACTATCGACATATTGTTTCAAGAAGCCCTCCTGGATTCTCCTTACAAATTGTGCCCCCTCCAAGCCTCGAGCACTAAGTGAGTCCCAGTCAATATAAGGGAAGTTAAAATCACCCACAACTACAACCCTGTTACCTTTACATCTTTCCAAAATATGTTTACATATCTACTCCTCTACCTCCCGCTGGCTGTTGGGAGGCCTGCAGTAAACCCCCAACATCGTGACTGCAATCTTCCTATTCCTGAGCTCCAAGCATGACCCCTCCGAGTTGTCCTCCCGCAGTACAGCTGTGATGTTCTCCTTAAACAGTAATGCAACTACCCCACCCCTTTTACATCCTCCTCTATCCCGCCTGAAGCTTCTAAATCCCGGAACATTTAGCTGCCAATCCTGTCCTTCCATCAACCAAGTCTCTGTAATAGCAACAACATCATAGTTCCAGGTATTAATCCAAGCTCTAAGTTCATCTGCCTTCCCTGTTATACGTCTTGCATTGAAACAAATGGACTTCAGACCACCAGTGCCGCTGTGCCCAGCAACATCTCCCTGCCTGCTCTTCCTCTTAGTCTTACTGGCCTTATTTACTAGTTCCCCCTCATTTATTTCTCCTGCTGTCCTATTGCTCTGGTTCCCACCCCCCTGCCACACTAGTTTAAACCCTCCTGAGTGACGCCAGCAAACCTCGCAGCCAGGAAATGTGTGCCCCTACAGTTTAGATGCAACCCGTCTTTCTTGTAGAGGTTCCACCTGTCACTGAAGAGATCCCAATGATCCAGATATCTGAAACCCTCCCTCCTACACCAGCTGTTCAGCCATGTGTTTAGCTGCATTATCTTCCTATTTCTACCCTCACTGGCACGTGGCACAGGGAGTAATCCTGAGATTACAACCCTAGAGGTCCTGTCTTTTAACTTTCTACCTAACTCGCTAAACCCCCCCTGCAGGACCACGTCACTCTTCCTGCCTATGTCGTTGGTACCGATGTGTACCACGACCTCTGGCAGTTCACCCTCCCCCTTCAGAATGCTCCCTGTCCATTCAGAGACATCCTTGACCCTAGCATCAGAGTGGCAACATACCATCCTGGAGTCTCTTTCACGTCCACAGAAGAGCCCATCTGTGCCCCTGACTACAGAGTCCCCTTTAACTATTGCTCTTCTGCGCTTAGTCCCTCCCTGCTGAACAACAGTGCCAGCCGTGGTGCCACTGCTGTGGCTGCTGCTGTTGATTTCCCCTGATAGGTCTAGTTTCGAAGAAGGGTCACTGACCCGAAACTTTAACTCTACTTCCCTTTCCACAGATGCTGCCAGACCTGCTGAGTGGTTCCAGCATTTCTTGTTTTTATTTTATATTATGTACTTAATGGCACCGTTCTTTAGAGTGTGCAGGAACAGAGGGACCTGGGGGTGTCTGGACATCTATCTTTGAAGGTGGCAGAACATATTGAGAGAGTAGTTAGCAAATCATGTGGTTTCTTGCGTTTCATAAATAGAGGCATTGAGTACAAAAGCAGGGATGTTATGCTGAAACTTTATAAATCTCTGCTTCGGCCCCAACCAGAATTATCAACAGACAATTAATGGGAATTGTACAGTAACCTATTCTTATTCATTAAATGTTGTGAAAATTCTCAACGATAATGACAACTCTGTCAGCAGAAACGCAAAACAGAATTTCCATGTAAGGACTTCGCTGGTTTGGTCGCAAGGAGGTGCTGCGGTCCTAAAATCAATTAACCATCACCAATTATTCAGAATAACTTTCATGACCCTGGTTATGAACTTATCAAGGCAGATATTGAATAGATTACAGGTGTGGTTTCGACGTTATGGGTAACAGTGCCCCTCTTTGCATGGCCAGGAACATGTGCCTGTCCAGCTGTTCAAAGCCCACATGTCTTCCTTAGATTGAAACCAAATTATTGAGTTGGATAAACCCGGCAAGTGTTTGGGTGTATATGTGTGGGTGCGTGTTTATTAGTGTGTGTGTGTGTGTTTCCCTGAGAGTATATGTATGTGTCTGTATATAATTGCAGTAAATCTTCTTTACTTTGATACTTAAATACTCTTGTTATAAAGGCCAAGCGTTTGCCTTTTTAATTGTTTGCTTCACCTACATGTCAGGACTGTGATGGAATACTCTCCACTTGCCTGTAAGGGAACAACTCCAACAACACTCAACTGCAAAATACCATCCAGGACAAAGCAACTCACTTAATTGGCAACCCATGCACAAAAACATTCATTCCATCCTCCACTGACATTGTGTATCATCTGCAAGATGCACTGCAGCAACTCACCAAGGCTCCTTCGACAGCACCTTCAAAAACCGCGACTTCGACCAACTAGAAAGACAAGGGCAGCAGATGCATGGGAACACCACCACCTGAAATTTCACCTCGGAGCCAGACGCCATCCTGCCCTGGAAACATAACGGCCGTTCCTTCACTATCACTGTAGCAAAATCCTGGAACTCCCTTCCTAACAGCACTGTTGTTGTACTTACGCCACACAGACGACAGCGGTTCAACAAGGCAATGCACCACCACCTTCCCAAGGGCAATTAGGGATTGGCATTAAATGATAGCCTTGTCAGCGATACTCACATCTCGTGAATAAATAAAAATAAATGTTAGCTTTCACGGAATCATTAACACAGACACCCACGTGTTTATGACGTTCAACTTCTGTCTAATTGTCTGATGCAGTTTCCGTTCAAGTGAGTGTGAATGGGATGCTCATATCTTAAATGAAAAAAGACACAATGTGTGCAGAGAGGGCACATTGTTCTTAACATTTGCTTCTGAGCATGACGGTGGTCGGTGTGGCTGAAGGTTTAATGTTCTCACCTTAATTATCTGCTGCTTCTGCACTTCCCTGAGAAGAAAACAAAAAGTTTCAGTATTGCGAGCCAGTTGCTGGTCGATAGATTAGGAGCATGAGGAAAGTCAAAGAGTAGAAAATGTTTTTCATGCTCCAATGCCCACGACAATAGGTGGCGTTGATTTGTGGCTATGTGCTGAGACATATCATCTGCCAGGTTAGACTAATGATCTATAAAGGAGAGTTCAAATACCATCATGGCAGCTGGAGAATTGAAAGTTAGTTAATTCAATAAGTTCAAAAAATGAAGGTAACAATGGTGACCGTTTTTAAAAAAAATACTGGTTTGTTGTAATAAAAAACACATCAGGCTCACCAATGTCCTTTCGGGGTGCAAATTCGCCACACTTACCCAGTCAGGCTGATATGTGTTTCCAGATCCCACAACAATGTGATCGGCTCTTAACTTACCTCTGCAATGCTGTCATGGGCAATACATACTGGCTTTGCCACTGAGGCCAATATCCCATAAGAAGAAGAAGCATACAATGTTTATATGGAGTTGCCCAAACATTACCAAGTGTTAAATGGTCATATTAGGATCGTACTTCCAGTACATACTTCTCAACTGTGTTGATGTGTAAGATGATGATGAATATGTGAAAGGACAGAACCTAGCGTCAGTTGAAATGCTGTACAGACAAGGGAGATGAAGCTTAAGTAGATAATGTTATGATTAGTTTGGGATACAGAGGAGTAGCAAAGGAAGCAAACAGCTCCAGGGAGGTTGTCTGTGCAGGACACAGCGCTTGAGAGATGAACAAGATGTCAGGATTTCGAAAGGGTTGGAGATAGTTTCTTGATGACAGAAGTTTCGAGGGATGCATCCACTGGGCCAAAAGAGGATCAATGCGTTGAGGGAACGGAGGTGAATAATTGGATTGGGGAGATATTCAGAAGGGAGTGGGTCTTTTGAGAAGCTGGTGGGTCTCATGGACCGGATAAGTTTAACTATGATGGGTGAGGGGCTATTAAAACATACACAGTTTTGTTGGAGAAGGTTACCCAAGGGAAGGGGGCAGGCGACCTGGAAGCAGAGTGGTGGGAAGGAGTCAAGTGGAGATTTGGCTTATCTTTGAATTTGAAAGACACAAGACTTATGGATAAGGACACTGCACCTTCAAACATTTTCAGGAAAGTGTCTAAAGTTACCCCTCTTCATTGCAGCATCTGAACATTCTGGCAATGATTCCAAAATATTCACATCGGACCTGTAGTTGGGAGTCCATTCCAAGCACCAATACTCATTGAAGGAGATCTCCCTTATATCTGTCCAGGTGTACCTCTCACCAGTTTGAGTCTGCATCCCTTTGTCTCACCCTCATTTCATGCCATATTCCAGCTTTCCCTCTTCTCTATCATCTGATGAACCTCAATATAATCACCTCTCCGTGATCTCCCTCCAGAGAGAGAAATCTGAGATTTTCCACTCATTGCCCAGAAACTGACATGGTTGGGGCAAGGAATTGTCATTGTTGGATCGGCCTGTGCGATGGGGCCCCTCTGTTTATTCACCAACCCAGGTAATTTTCTGTGCCACATTTGCTGACAACGCAACCACTGGGTGGCTCTGTACTGGCACATGCGCAAATTCAGTCTGTTCCAGTTTAAAGCCACTTTCTGCGACGTTTAGGTAGCTGGCAGGACGAAAGATGGCACTGTTCAAATAATCACAGAATGACAAAGTAAACCTATGGCATCACGGAATAGAAATCTAAAGTGCAGCACCTCTGACAGTGCTGCCGAATTCTAACTGTTTTAAGTGCCATTCCGCTCTGGCCGCTCCCTCTCTGCCTCCTGCTTCCTTCCCGCTCTCCTGATCCCTTCCCGCTCCGCCCCGCCCTAAGAAGCAAGGCGATGTAGGAGCACGTGGCAGAGAGGAAGGAAGCGGCGCCCATTGAGCTAATGTGGAGAGCGATTGGAGGAGAGAGCGGGTGGCGGGGGGCAGAGGCAGGGTAGGGGATGGAGCGAAGCGGGCGCAGAGAGCTGCGGGACAAGGGGGGGTTCGGAGCGGCCGAAGAGTGCGGTGGGATGGGGGTGGAGTGGAGCGGCCGAGAAGAGCGGCGTTGTAGGCGGGGAGCGGAGCGGCCGGAGAAGTGGTGGGGGGGGGAGTGGAGCGGCCAGAGAGAGCGGCGGTGTAGGGGGGGAAGTGAGTGGAGCGGCCGGAGAGAGCAGCGGGGAGTGGGGTGAGAGAGAGCGGCGCTGAAGGGGGGGAGGAGAGTGGAGCGGCCGGAGAGAGCCGTGGGGTATGGGGGTGGCGAGTGGAGCGGCAGGATAGAGCGGCGGGGTAGTGGAAAGAGAGGAGCGGCTGGAGAGAGTCCAATAAGGGGGGGGGGGAAGCGGACCCGACCTGGCGCATTGCACCAAGATGTCCATGTTGTCTGATGACATTTCAGCGTATGCGCTAACCAGTCCTGGCAAGTCGGAATGCCGCGCACGTGCAGACAGTAGGAACCCATCTGGGCATGTGCGCATCTTGGTCAGCCGGATGACGTCAGCGGCCGGCTGCTTTGTCGAGAATCACTTTGAAATTTCTAAGGCCCAGCAGTAATATTATGGCTGAGGTCCCACATTATAAACCGAACCATTTATTCAGTCCTAGTGAAGACCATGGAACTGAATATCTGGTGCGGAGTGTAACAGGCAGTCATTGTGATATTGCCTCTCTTGGCATTCAACCCAAGGTGAACTTCTACCCAGGTTAATTCCAGCTTCGCAATTGGCTATTTCACCTTTCAGATCGTGATCTCCCTACATTTAGATGTCAGACGTTTGGGGTCAGAGGCTAAAGGATTTAGAGATTTGGTTAGTAGTGGTGAAGAAGAGGTGAAAGTTACCTTCGTCTGAGCATCTGTAATGTATGGTTACTACATTGGGTTTAACAGACCTTTCCTCCAGAGATAAACACCCAACAGACCAATGATGAGAATCAGAATTATAACAGATCCAACACCAGCCTCCAGCGCAATGGAGTGCACTAAATCAGATAGAGGGGACACAATGGCACCAAGTTAATGAACAGCATCTACACAAGATAAACAATCTGGTGCTTAACACAGGAGACAAATTGTAACTGGAATACTATTACACGATGAACAGAGAACATAATGAAATAGGAATTGAAAGGTCTTGCGGCAATAGATCAAAATGGGAGATGTTTGCATAGGCCGCCTGTTTTAGGACCTGCCCGATAATCAGCTCGACTGAAGTCAATGCCAGTGAATAGTGGACGAGTTGTAAAGTGGTAGAGAGGTGCTATTCACTCAAGATGAATTTTTACATCTGGTTGTCATTTCACACCGTGGTACACCGGTCCTTTCGCAACTGACACAGACTGAAAATCAAACAGATACAGCTTCTACTGAGGTCTGATGAACACAGTGAATGTGAGAATGTCACTCACCTCTTTCAGTGATGTGTACAGGGTCAAGTAGAGCTGATGTTAGCCTCCTTCCCTTTTTATCAACTTCATGGAGACAGGTATAATTTTCTCCTTCACTATGATCTATATTCCTGATGGTGAAGGTGACAGAATTACATCCTGCATCAGCAGACTGGACACCTGAGTAATTGGCTTCTCCTTGTCCGTACAGGTAAAATGTGATGGCAGGAGGGTCCCGGGGGCTTGTACAGTTAATTATGACCTCTCCACCCTGAGTAGTACCACTAGAATCCACTAATAGATTTGGTTTAGGCAGTTCTGCAATCAGTAATGCTGGATTAGTGACAATTGGTATAAAATGCGCACTAGACTTATTGTTCACACAAAGCACATTTATTCAGCGTTTCAAAATCTTATCTTCAACAGAGATTATACTCTTAAATCCATATAAGCTACGTTACTTAGGTCCATCTCAGAGCCGGAAAAGAACAAGTGATCAATCCTCCCCTTCCGATTCTCCAAGTAGTTGATCAGACTACTTAGTCCTGAGCTAGCTAGACAGCACTTCAGAGCACGCTTTCTTATACCCTGTTTCGTACATGTTACTTGCGAGGTCAGCTTGGGATGGGTCAGGCCTGACTACCCGATGTACAGTGATTGGTCAGTCAGCGGTTGCTAAAGCCACGGGCGTGCTGCGTCAACCACAGTCGGTCAACCTTTCACCGGTTTTGACATCTAATTATTTCTGGTACCCTGGTCGTTCAGGTTTTGAGCACATTGCATAGCTAGTTCTTTGTTCTCCAAGCCTTGTCTTATGTAAGGAGAACAAAACTGTACACAATACTCCAGGTGCGGTCTCACCAAGGCTCTATAGAAATGCAACAAGGCATCTTGACTCCTGCACTCAAGTCCTCGTTAAAAAAGGCCAATATGCCATGTATCGTCCTAATTGCTCGCTGCACCTGCATATTAGCTTTCAGTGACTCATGAACGAGGGCACCCAGGTCCCTTTGATCATCAACACTTCCCGAGCTCTCACCATTTAAGAACATTTCTGCAATTCTGTTTTTCCTACCAAAGTGGATAACTTCACAGTTTTCCATATTATATTCCACCTGCAATGTTCTTTCCCACTCATTCAGCCTGTACAAATCCCCTTTAAGCGTCCTGGTATCCTCCTTACAACCCACATTCCCTGCTAGTTTTGTGTCATTCGCAAAGGTGGGAAAATTACATTTGGTGCCCAAATCCAAATTATCTATGTAGATTGATATATAATAAATACTTGAATTTAATCTCCCATCAATCTTCTATACGCAAGGGAATACAAGCCTCGCCTATGCAACCTGCCCTCATAATGTAATCCTCTGAGCCCAATATCAGTCTTGTCAATCTGTGCTGCACCTTTTCTGATACCAATAGATCCTTCCTGGGGATTGGCGACCAGAACTGCACACAGCGACTCCAGAAGGGGTCTTGCTATTAATCCGTACACCTGAAGCATAACTTTGATCCATTTGTATTCCCTATCGTCTTGAGATAACTGCATATTGCATCACTGTTTCTGCATAGTGTGGGTGTAAAACACAAACTTGGACCCCGGTCCAAGAATTTGAGCAATGGGTTAACCAGCTGAATGGGTATGTGCAATTTCACAAAGGTTAACAGCACCCACCTGGTGCGTGGAATGCAGGAGCGGGAGTCATAGAGTCTTATACTTACTGAGTCTTTCACAGCACAGAAGGAGGCTACTCGGCCCATCGAGTCCTTGCCTGCTCTCTACGAAGCTATTCATCAGTCCAATTCTCCAACTCGATCCTCGTAGCCCTGCAAATCTACTGCTCACAGGTGGACATCCAACTTCCTCTTGAAGTCATTGATCGTCTACACTTCCACCACCCTTGTGGGTGGCGAGTTCCAGGTCATTACCACCCACTCCGGAAAAAAGTGCTTCTTCATATTCCACCGCCCCACCCCACCCGCCCCCCGCACCCCCGCATCTCTCGCCCAAATCATTCAACCTGTGTCCCTAGTCCTTGTACCATTTGTTAATGTGAACATTGTTTCCTTGTCCAACGTATCTAAGCCTGTCATAATCTTGTGCAACTCTAATGAATCTCCCCTCAATCTCCTTTGTTCCTGTGAGAACAAACCCAGCTTTTCCAACATAACATTGTAGCTATAATCCCCCATCCATGGAACAATTCTGGTAAATCCCCTCTGCACCATATCAAGGACCCTCACCTCCTTCCTAAAGTGTGGTGACCAGAACTGGACACAAAACTCCAGTTGGTGCCTAACCAGGGCTTTATAAAGGTTCAGCATATCCTCTCTGTTTTCGTACTCTGTGCCTCTATTTATGAAGCTTAAGATCCCATGGACTTTATTCACCACTCTCTCAATATGGGACTTGTGACAACATAGACCTGCTTCATATCCTGACACATGAAAGACGAGATACTTCACCGTGGGAAATTAAAATACATTCGGAAGATGTATGAGCATCATTTTCCCCCTTCACTGATACATTCCCTCCCCCAGTAGTAAATTTGCTCTTGTTAGCTTGGTATGAAAGAAAACAGATTTTATTCTTTACCTCCTGGACGTTTAGTAAAACCTGAGCCATGTGCCAGGACGAAAAACTGTCAGGAATGACAATGTGACCTTTATGGAATGTGACTAATGCCTTTACAGTGATATGATGGATGTTCTGACCTGTTATCGCTGTGGAATTGTTCCCTTGATCCTGTTCCCCATGCAGTGCCATCTCAGCTCATATGGATCTTAAACCCATCTACTTGACTTGGGTACGTCACCCTTAATCCCTGTGTCGAATGAAAATCAATCAATCTCAGTTTGGACATTTTCGGTTGAGCCCCTGTTTCACCAGCCCGCCAATTGGTACAGAAAGAACCAGATTAGAAGGTTAAATGTGGGTGTGAAAGAGTGGCATGAGAGGCAGGGGTTTCACATCCTGGGCCATTGGAACCAGTCCTGGGGAAAGACATGTTCCGCTGGGTCGGGCTCCACTTAAACCGATCTGGGACCAGTGTTTTGGTGAGCCAAATAACTAGGACACTGGGTAAAAATCCTGAAACTCCCTCCCTGACATCACTGTGGGTGTACCTACCCTACATGGACTGCAGCGGTTCAAGCAGGCAGCTCACCAGCATCTTCTCAATGTCAATTAGAGATGGGCAATAAATGCTAGGCCTTGCTAGTGATCCCGCACAACCACAGAACAGATGATTCAAAAAGAAAAAAATCCCCATTCTGCCGTCAAAATAAAACACAGGCAACAAGAAAAAAAGCTGAATGATGTGCTCACAGCATCTTCCTGTGCATAAAACTGTCTCCGTCTCCATGCAACACAACTCGTTCAAGTACATTTGAAGAACTGAGCAGCACCTCTGCTGCTACAAGGCACCCTCGCCCACCCTAGATACGTTGTCCATGAGGAAGCTATTTGACTGCAGTGGCATCGTGCAGTTCTCAATTAAAGAATTCAGGAACTTTTACTTATTGTTCTTTCTTTCGATTGCTGAAGCAGGTGGTGGGGCAGTGGGAGGGGCTGAAGGGGTGTTGTTAGGGCAATTGCATTAGCCCAGATCCTTTCACTGCCTGGGTTGGGGGGAGCGGTGCTGGGAGCTGAGGTGGCGATGAATATTCCACAGCTGGTGTGGCAGTGCCAGAGGGGTCAGAGATTTGTAACAACGGCTCACCGGGTCCTTCGGGTAAAGATTCCGCTCACAGGATGAGTTACCAACCTTTAGAAGGATGAGAGAATTCATGACGTGCAAAGTGGATATTCGACATTGGGGGGTGGGGGCGTGTGGGGGCTACACTCCAGATGGGTCTTGAGCGGTCTCGTCCAATCACGGTTCCCTCCCCCACCTCCTTTTCACTCACTCTCTCTCTCCTTGTCAGTGATTAGTTTTATATGAATGGATGACTTTCTGAACTAACCAAGGATCATTTTGTGATGGATTTGTGCATTTAATACCCTTTTGTGTTGACTACTCTATATCAGTGCGGTCACATTTCGAGGTTCTTTATCTTATTACAAGGCAAATCTACACAGAAGCTATTTTCATTTTCTGCTGTCAATGTATCACCCTTGTGCAGCAGTTAAGAATTTTAAAAATTAACGAAATCTCCAAGAATTCGTGACATCTTGTCTATACGGAACCCTATTTTCTAAGCTTTTCCACTTTTCCATACGACTAAGAAAGGTTCCAAGAAAGCTAAATGTTCGTTTTTAATAATAGGTCAAATATTAGTTCATGACAACTAGAATTCAACAATGAGTACTCTGTTTAGTATATTTTAGTAACGTAATAATCTTACACAGATGAGGGATTGAGTGTTTTCAGTGCCTGATGGGCTGATACATGGACAGAGGTCAGAGATGTTAAGAAGGTGGAAATAGGCGTCATTTCTCATGGAGAAAACATAAGGTTGGAAACTCAGGTCAGGGATGAATAACGATCATATCCTACACAACATCATATTCATCCCGATGCAACAGCAAGGGATGACGATCGAATCAATGACAAGAGAGCGGATTCTGTGGTGGAGGCAAAGGTGGAGACTTCGCTCTGCCCCATGGTTAATTGGAGGATATTGCAGCTCATGGAAAACAGACTGTTAAAGTCTGTTAACACAGAGCAGTGGAGAATCGAGAAAGATGATGGAGAGCTGGAGTTGGGTGTTGCCAGCGTACATGTGGAAACTAACCCGATATCTGTCGATGATGTCGCCAGCTTGCAGTGTGTAGATGAGGAAGAGGAGGGTGCAAGAGTAGAAAGTTCTGGGCCTCCACAGGTAACAGTGCTGGTGTTGGAAGAGAGGCCATTGCTGGAGATGTTCTGGTTACAATCAGATCAGTAAAATTGGAACCAGGCGGGGGCAGTCCCACTAAAAGACACCAATGTCAGAGCTATGGGGAGATCACGGATGGGTTTACTGCTGGTTTGGAGGAATGGTTGGAGATGAGGAGTGGTGAGGACATGCAAGAATTTTAACCCAATGGTGAGAATTATAATTGTAAGTACTTAGAGGACTGGGAGTCAATGCAGGTCAATTAGGCTGAAGGTATTGGGCGAGATAGACTTGGTGAGGGTTGGACATGGAATCAGGGATTTGGAACAGTTGATAGTGTGGGAAGGTGGAACTTGGGTTCTGGTCAGCAGTGGACTGGAGGTAAGGAGTCAGGAGTTGGTACTGTAGTAATTTTACCGAAGCCATTAGCCACTGTAGAATAAACAGGTAAATATCTGCAATGAAATAGCAGAGAGAAGATTTTCTCTTATTCTTTCATCTGATGTGAGATCCGCTGACAAGGTCAGCATTTGTTCCTCTTGACAGACTGCTGGGCCTCTTCAGAGGTCTGTTAAGAGTCAGCCACATTGCTCTGGCTCTGCAGCAACATGTAGGCCAGACCAGGTAAGGATGGCAGATTTCCTTCTCTGAAAGGAATTTGCAAACCAAGTGGGTTTTACAACAATCAATGATAGTTTCATGGCATCATTACAAAGACCAGATTTCAATTGCAGACTTCTGTTTAATTAATTGAATTTAAATTCCAGCAGCTGCCATGGTGGGATTTGAACTCCAGTCACCAGGCCATTGGGCTGGGCCTCTTGATTACTTGCCCAGTGATATTATCCCTATGCGAGTGCGTCCCCTGTGGACGTGCACAGTGTTTCTCCACTAATATCACCCACAGTAGTTTCTAGGCTGTAACCCTGAACATGGTCCTAAATCAGAGAATCGAAGTTCACATGCTGACTGGGAAAAGGCAGGAACACAGAAAAACGGCATTGTTCCTGCCCCAGGATTCAGTGTCCACTGCAAACAGATCAATTACATTTACATTCGAAACACCAAGAGTGAACAAGGTCAATACAATAATATGGAAAATCCAAATGACGCCACTCATAATTGTGGGATCTGTCCAGTATGTGTGTAGATTTCACATTTATTCCCGAAAGAGGTCTTACTAAGAAAATGGCATTGAAATTGAAATGATTGTGTTTAATCCACCACATTACTTTCATCAGATTCAATGCTGCTGATGTAATGTGTTTGTTCAGGTGACTGTAACTAATAGCAATGATCAGGGGTATAATTGTGGCTGTGGAGACTTATCCCCTGTATAAATCAGGACCCATTGGAATGAATCAGCTCCGAGTGCCTGCTGGAGCTCTGGGTTCCAGGCTAACAGAAGTCTCTACCTCTCCCAGAAATGGAATATCCAGTAATGTATCAGATAGAAGGCATTTACTATCCGATACTTGCAGCAATTGGAGTTCCTGGTAAGCCTATATCTCAGCTGTTAATGGTCTAAATCTTTGTTAACTGTGCTGCTGTACACAGTACTATTTCTCAATGCGTGTTTTACACAGGCACCTGGTCGTTTCCAGCAATTTACTGATAGAATCTCCTCATTGACTACACTTTCAGTCTTGCAGAAGTTGTATTATGTCTTTAATCGTGTTGTTTTAAGTGACCGTGGCACTGTTGCTGGATTATTCTGTGTATTGAATGAGGTGTTTCGGTTAGGATCAGAAATCCATCCATCAGGAGCTATTAACAGTCATGATGTGGATCTAACCAGTCCTGCAATTTTTTAATGAATTTTATTTTCGCTGACTGATAATGAGACATCTCACGGTCTCAGTGTTACAAGGGTACAGCACAATGTCCTTTCTCGTCAATAACATGGCCCAGTTTAACTGAGATTCCAGTGTATTATTGGTTAACACAGTTTTCAAATATTATTTCATTCTGTGTGTGTCTGTCGATGCTTCAGAGGTCTGACAACTAAACTGAGTTTGCTGCTGACATTTTCACATCTCCTTCTCTGCTTCACTGTGGAGCCTTCACTGTCACTGGACTGGGAAATAGAAAGTATTGATGTGATGTTTTATTGGTTTACACTCGATCAGTTCGAATCAAGAGTCTTTCCATTTATCGGTAGATTATCAGCTGCAGCGCTGATGTTGTTATTTTTATTAATTAAGTAGTCCCATATTCTAAATGGTTACTTTATAATTTCAGGAGAAGGAATTTCAATGATTGCCAGGTTTTTCTGGAAGAAGCTTTCGATCCTGTTATTTCCATGCATTGTAGATGAAGTGAAGAGTGTAGGTGAATCGGAGGATTTCTGTCAGGTCTTCATTTTGTTTTGTAGAAAGTTCGTATTCCTTACGAATAAACAGAATAGAATCTTTCTTCACTGATGGTAATAAATTATTTAAATACCGCACTTTAAAATCTCTGTGACTGCTGAATTCAATAAAGAGAGGCTGATATCGGAAATATATTGATATTTATATTTAATTGCCTGTACAAACTAAATATATTGACTATATTGTATAAACAATGAACTGTTCTCCAACACCAATAACCACAGGGATTATTGTTTAAATGTATTCATTGAACTGTATTACTTGGATCTGCAGATTAGATTTCCTCTAACACTCTGCTGCAGTCTGTCCCTGTGAATCTCAGTCTCTCCTCTCACTGTATTGAATCCTTAGTCTCCTCATCCATTGCTTCAGTTTATCCACTTTCCCAGACCATCTGCTCCTGTCTCCCCTCCAGTACCAACATGTCGTTTTCCTTCTCTCCCTCCCAATCTCACTCACTGGCTCCAACTCCAGCTGCCTCGTGAAATCTGATAGTAACAAAGGAACATCGGAGCAGGAGGAGGCCATTCAGCCCTTAGAGCCTTTTCCTCCATTCTCGATCATGGCTGATAGTGAAACTCAACACTGCAGTATCCAGCCTTCTCCTATTTGGTAACAGTCCCTGTCAGTTCCTGGAACCCAGAGCAAATAAGCAGCTGCACATGCCGCTCTCCCCAAACCTTCCCAACCAATAGTCTGGAGACAAATTCCCAATTACCCCTTGGCTTCCATCTCTGTAAAACCCATTCTTATTTCCCCACTGGCATTGCCTCCTCACTCAATAAGTCCAATAGAACCGGTGCTGACTTTATTCACTTTCTGTATCAATTTCCCAATTCATTTTTATAATTGTGTTTTCAAATATCTCACTGTGACAAAGCAATGCCCAGGTCAATGAATCAGTTTTTATTGCCTGAGGCAGCAACAAAGCTGGAAATTTCAGCCGAGATCCTGCAAATTGCTGCTTTGTCACCAGGTTTGATCGGTATTTCCCTGTTTCCTTTTCTTTCTCTTCCAGTTAACTTGGTGGCGATTGTGATCCTCTCTCGAGGAAAATGCGGTCTCTCCAAATGTATCACTGTCTACCTGGTGGGAATGGCAGTGTCTGATCTTCTGGTCGTTATCCCTGATCCCATATTGAGTTGGATTGTTTCAATTTATTTCCCAGATTCATTCCTGAGAATTACAGCAGTGTGTTCTCTCATTATAGTTCTGCTTAATGCAGCCACAGTTGTTTCTGTCTGGCTCACAGTCACTTACACCTTTGATCGATTTGTGGCCATTTGTTGTGTGAAGCTGAAAGCAAAATATTGCAGCGAGAAAACGGCGGTTGTGGTTGTCGGAAGAGAGAGTGTGCTGGGCTGTTTACAGTCTGTCCCCTGGTACTTTACACAGGAACAATATTACATTATTGATAATGTTCCCATGGGTTGTGCTGCTAAATTGAGCTTCTTCACTTCCCCCACATGGGGGACATTTGAATTGTGTCACTATATTTTAACCCCTTGTGTCCCTGTCTTTATGATTTTACTGCTGAATGTTTTGACTGTCAGACGGATTTTATCCTCCAGTCAGGTCCGCCGGGGAATTCGGGGCCACAACAATGGAGAAAATCACAAGGACCAAGAGATGGAGAATCGCAGAAAATCAATTATATTACTCTTCACTATATCCGGCAGTTTTATACTGTTATGGGTGACCCGGGTTGTGTTCAGCATTTATAGGCGAATTGCAGATATTCGGTATTATTCCTCCTACACTGACCCTCTCTTTATCACAGATCGCACATCAATGATGCTGCAGGTTCTCAGTTCCTGCACCAACACATGTATTTACGCTGTGACCCAGAATAAATTCAGACAGGAGCTGAAGAAGGCGGTGAAATACTCTATCAATCTCATTGTTAAATTAGTGAAATCATAGAAAGAGGTGAAGGGTTTCAAACACCAGAACTAAATCCCATTTCATATTCCATTCCCGACACTCCCCACAGGACAGAAAATGTATTTTCTATTCACAGCACAGAGCACTGAAATGATTTTAAATCTGATTCTGAGACCATATTTTATTGATAATCTGACCTATTAAGGCTATACTTGCTCTGAAGAAGATTCATGAATTGTTTCTCAAAAAGGGCGTCATTACAAAGCTCAGCTGGATTCAACTAAACCCACCCTGGACCCAGAGCAAAATGCACAAAGCTGCAAATCACAGTCATTATGAGATGGTGAGAGGGTCAGAAACTGTTGTGAGGCAGGGATACCAGCAGCTGAAGATATTGAGAGGGGACAGCAACTGCAGTGAGACAGGGACATCAGCAGATGGAGATGGTGAGAGGGGACAGCAACTGCAGTGAGACAGAGGCACCATATAATAATAAAAGCAAAATACTGCGGATGCTGGGAATCGGAAATAAAAGCAGAAAATGCTGGAAAAGTTCAGCAGGTCTCGCAGCATATGTGGAGCTGGAAGCAGAGTTAAAGTTTCAGTTCAGTGACCCTTCTTCAGAACACCAGCAGATGGAGATGTTGAGAGTGGCCGTGGCTGCAACGAGGCAGGGAAACCAGCAGATGGAGATGATGAGCCATTGCTGAATAAAATAATGTCAGTACAATTTGTGTTAAATGGCTCTTTTCCTACTATTTAAACACAAGTAACATTAAACTGGTTTCTGTTTGGAAAATTATTGTGAGTAATTAAAGGTAATGTATAAATAAAACAACAGCATCAAATAAAACTCGAACAATCATTTACAAATAAAATTCTCAATATAAGTTGTGTTGAGTTCGTTATTGCTAAAGTTATGACATCTCTCTGTCACACCTTCTCTTAATATGCTGGTATCGACTCTGCTATAACCAAGAGCAATTGAAGTTTTGATTCAATTGTCTTTTGAAAGTTAATATTGAATCTGCTTTCAGAACCCTGCCAGACTGTGAATTTCAGACCATAACAACTCCCTGACTATTTGTTTCTCCCCTCTGCTAGTGTAAAGTCTCTCCTCATGTCGCCAAACTGAGAGAAAGATTTTGAATATCATTAATTTCTCGAAGACAGGAGCTGCAGAGAAGCAGGACCCTCCTGAATTTGGACAAGTGATGAAGAAAAATCCCCCTGGATCCCCCAGGAGAGCAGAGGAAAGAA
Source organism: Heterodontus francisci (assembly GCF_036365525.1). NCBI lineage: Eukaryota > Metazoa > Chordata > Chondrichthyes > Heterodontiformes > Heterodontidae > Heterodontus > Heterodontus francisci. Next base: position 4,517,117 of record NC_090391.1, read on the forward strand.
ACAGGCAGGAAGCAATGGGAAAGAAGTGACAATTTATTGCAGCGTCAAAAACTCTGTCAGAATGTGCAGGTCTTTATCGCTGAACTTTACATAAACTGCAGGTGAAAAGTAAAATATCTTCAATAGAATGTGTGTTAAATGGCCATTTTCCAGTTTTGTAAATTCCTGTAACATTAAAGTGGAAAATGTTAAGAACATTTTTTCCAATGATTACAGGGTAATGCATAAACAAAGCAGCATTAAATAAAGTACAAACAATCATTGACAAATATAACTGTAAATATGTGTCAGAATTGTTCTGTGAAATGTCACCAGTTGTAAAAGTTATCTTGGCTGCATCATTAACCTGACTTGAGTTTCAGACTTTGTCATACACTGGAATAGAAAACCGAAGAAAAACTGCCTGTTTATACTGCAGTCAAACAGACATCTCAAGAAAAAACTCATTGCCAGACTTTCAAACTAACTGCAGCGAGACATGTTCAGTTAATTTCTGAACTTTCTGTAAATTGCAGGTGAATAGTGAAAAACATTTAATGTAATTGGTGTTCAATGGCCTTCATCAAATCCGGACCCTCCATGTTTTAAAATAAAAGCAGCTTTTCTGCACTGGTAATGAGGTTTTTGGGAGGGAGAGGCAGACGGGCAGGTTTCTTTCTGGAATGGCTCATTTGGGATATGGCTGGAATATCCCTCCCTGCCCCACTCGCTTGTTACACAGCGACTCACATTGGACGGCCCATAACTGGGAGGGAGTGTCCAGATAGAGGAAGCAGAGAGCTGGTTGACTGAACTGTACTTTGGTTGGACTAGGTTTTTGAGTGACAGATTCCAGGATATATTAGTTCAACATCAGCCACCAATATTTTCTTTCCAGCGACTGGTGTGTCAAGGTGAGTTTCTGTGTCTCAGACACTGTGTCTCTGTGCCCAGGTGAATTGCAAGCTGATTACAGTGTGTGAGAGAGAGAGAGACAGTCCAGCCTGAAGCCCTTTATCTCTGTCCCAGTCCCGACCCTTTTCTACAATTGCAACCTAATGCCTCTGTCCAGGATCTTTTCTCCATGGGCGAGCTGATGGACGGGTAGATGTTTGAGCCCATCTGTGGAGCGTAGGCCGTGTGGGATGAAGAGCATCATCTTTGTTGTCTCTCTCTTTCTCTGCTTTATTTTCCTCCTTCTGTCTCAATCTCTTGCTGCCTCAATCTCCCTCTCACTCAATCTCTCCCACTCCCTCAATCTCTCTCACTCTCTCAAACTCTCTCAATCTCCAACATTCTCGCTCTCTCAATCTCTTTATTTCTCTCAGTATTTTTCTCTGTATGATTCTCTGTGTGTCTTTCTCTCCTATTGGCTTTCTGTCCGTCTCTGGTGCATACAATTTATTTCTGCCTCCATTTCTTTCCCTCTGCTTTTTGTCCCTCAATTTTTCCATCTATTCTCTTTCTTTCTCTCTTTTCTCTCTTCTCGATTTCTTGCTGTCTATTCTGTCTCTTGCTATCTTTCCTCTATTTCTCAGACTTTTTCTCTCTTTTCTCCATTGCTCTGACGTTTTTCTGTCTCTTTCTTCGGCTCTTTCTGGCTTTTTCTCTGCGGTTTCTTCTCTCTCACTTGCTGTGTAGCTTTTTCTCTCTTTCTGGATTTATTACAGCCTCCCTGCATATTTTGGGCGTCCTCAACACATTTCCCTCCCCCTGCCAATATGCGCCCCGCAATTCCACCCTTCCCCCCGGCAAATCCCCCACCTCCGAAGCAAATCTCTCCCCACCACAAATCGCCCCAATCACAAACCCCCCCAACCCCAGCGCACATTACCCCCTTCAAATTAACCCCAATCCGTCAATTCCCGCTGCAAATTTCGCCCCTGCAAAGTCCCCTCCCATCGGCAAATGCCCCCACCCCGAAAATCCCTGCCCCCTGCAAATTTATGCCCCCCACAGTTTCTATCCCCCTGCCCGCAAATCCCCCCTACACCTGAATTCCACCCCCGCAATTGCCGGACCCCAGCAATTCCTCACCCCACAAATCCCCCCCTCCCGTAAATCTCCCCTGGAATTTCCACCCATCGCAAATTTCGCCCTGCAAAGTTCCACACCCGTAAATCCACCCCCGAGCATATTTCTGCCCCCTTAAAAACCATCCACCCAAACTCCCCCCGAACATTCCAACCACGCAAATTTCCGTCCCCTCAAATTCGTGCCCACCTCCGTAAATCTCTCCCCTCCCACACACCCGCAATTTCCATCCCTTGCAAATTTCACCCCCGAAACCAACACCCCACCCCCCTCTGCCCCCAACATTTTCCCTCCAGACCAGCTTCATATTCTTCCTAATGTGTGGCTCCCAGAACTGGACGCAATACTCCAGCTGAGGCCAACCTAGTGTCTTATATACGTTCGACATCACTTCCCTATGACTTCCTTGCTCTTGTTATCTGGGTGCCTTATAATAATGCCCAGGACACCTAAAGCTTTATTAACTTCTCTCTCAATCTGTCCCACCAACTACAATGACTTATATCCATATGCACCAAGGGCCCTCTGCTCCTGCACCCCCTTGAGAATTGTATCCTTTATTTTGTATTGTGTCTCCATGTTTTTTCCTACGAAAATCTATCACTTCACATTTCTCTGCATTGAACGTCATCTGCCGCCTCCCCCACCCCCCATTCCACCAACTTGTCTATGTTCATTTGCAGTTCCACACTATCCTCATCACAGTTCACAATGCTTCCAAGTTCCATATTACCCGCAAACTTTGAAACTGTGCCCTTTAAACCAAGCTCTAGGTCATTAATATATATCAGGAATATCTGAAATGGAAGAATGTGCAGGACTACAGTTAGAAGGCGCGGGTGTGGATTTAGGTGTATTGTTCCTTCGGAGATTCAGCACAGACAAAACGGGTGAAATGGCCCCTTCTGTGCTCTAACAATTCTCTGAGTCTGTACAAATTGAGCTTGTGGCTGCACAATTGGGAGATGTGCAAATGTTAGCTTCCTTGCACAAACATTGAAGTGATTCAAAAAGGACATGTAACGGCTCAAGTGTCCACACCGAGGTGCCCGAGTGGTTAAGCCAATGGACTGCGAATGTACCGTGCTCTGCAATGCACGGTTTTGAATCCCTTTGTGCTTATTTACTTATGTAACATGCATGCATTAATGTTTGTGTTTGAATACACTTTGCAATATCTCACTGCAGTTCCCCAACGCATTTTAAAATTATCGCTCCCATATGGAAACCTTCATCCAAGTTATACTGGAATGAATATAAAACAGAGATCCCAAACGAAACCCCGATTTGTTTTCTCCATCCGTTCCATGCCTCTTTACTTTTCCTGGATTCACATCGAATGAATGATTAATGAGAAAACTTGGTGAAGGAGCCGATGCAGAACGTTAACCTTTGGGAATGAATGTATTTTCGAACCCTCCTAATAGATTAATTATATGAGACATACTACCTCAGATGTAGTTTAAAGTGAGGGGTCATCTAAGTAACAACAACAACTTATATTCATATAACGCCTTTAACGTAATAAAACGTCTCAAGGTGCTTCACTGGAGAATTATAAAACAAAGTATGACACTGAGCCACATGAAGAAATAGTAGGACAGATATTCGAAAGCTTGGTCAAAGAGGTAGGTTTTAAGGAGTGTCTTTGAGGTAAAAATCAAGGTAGAGAAGCAGAGAGGTGTCGGGAGGGTATTCCAGTTATTGAAGCCTGGGCAATTGAAGATGTGGCCACCAACGTTGGAGCGATTAAAATCAGGGATGCAGAAGATACCAGAATTAGAGAAGTGCAGATATCTCTGAGGGTTGTAGTGCTGGAGGAGATTACGGAGAAAGAAGGGGCGAAACGATGGTGGAATTTGAAAACGAGGACAATTTTAAAATTCAGACAATGCTTGACTGGGAGCCAATGTAGGCCAGCGAGCACAGGGGTGATAGGGGAAAAAGGGAGGAGGTGCAAGTTAAGATATGGGCAGCAGAGTTTTTGAGCATTTCAAGATTGCGTAGAATAGAATGTGGCAGACCAGCCAGGAGTGCATTTGAATATTATGGCCATGTCCCTGCCATTAGCTGTTAGTTTATAGTGAGTGTGTCTGAGTTTTCATATTCCCACCCTTATTCCTTGCATTATTCAAGTGTCTTTAGAGTCTTTTATTATTTCTCGTTTTGAGCCCTTGCTCAGATAATTTCAGTCGATCAATCCAATATTCATCTTAAATGCCGCAACTATATCACACTTGAAGCTTCCATGCCAAAGGGACTGAGCTAAGCAACTAAGGTGCATAAGCGTCCTTTACATTCTCTGAAATAGCCTGAGCTTAACTTAGCCTTTCTGAAACCTTCTGAGCGTTCGCTCCGATCTGTGGTATAATCTGAGCACGCTTCACCTTCCCCATTAAATCCAGAACGTCCCTGCTGGTCTCTGAGACATCCTGAGCCTCCATTAGCCCATGTGCTGCCTTTGAGTATTCTTTACCATCTCCTACGCCAAAAGCGTCTCGACCCTTTCTGATATCTCCTGAGCGTCCGTTATCCCATCCAATACCCCCTCAGCGTGTCTGATATGCTTTCATGCTCCTGGAGCTCATTATCTTCTCAATCTCACTTTGTCTCTGACGTCTGTACTGTTCTTTGTCTTTGTCTTTGTCTCTGATATCTTGTGAAACTCCCTTACTCTTTTGCTGCCCGCCGCCCACTCCCCCATCCCCCACCCGCTGAAGCCTCCAAATCCACTTCATAACTCAATAACGCATTATACTCCGTCACAGTCACTGTGGAACCCCTCCCTTGCGACTTCACTGAGAACCCCTGAAAACATGAGTAACGTGTTTTTGGATAGTCATGCTTCAGCCTACTGTGCGTGGAAACGCCGGAGTTAACAGTACCTGTAAGAAAGTGAAGAGCAAACATGCATCTGAGAAGAGCTGACCAAAGTCTGTCTGGAGCTGCAAACATGAGGCAGGTTTTGTATTTTCAGTGATACTGTTGTTGTGAAAGCAGAAACTTAAAAAAAGAAAAATGAACAAAACTTAGGTGAAATCAAGCAGAATGTGTGCAGAGATATTTATTTCACCAGGATGTCATTGGTCACTTGGAATGAGAATTCAGGCAGCTCAGATCTTCCATTATCAACACCTCCCTGCAGAAACAGTTTGGGTGGAAATTATGACTTTGTTGATTTGAGCAAAAAGAGTGAGACAGCTCTGCGGCTTGTGGAAGGATGGGACTCATATGTTGGACTCTTGGATTGGTTAAAGAAAAGGAAAACACATCTAGTCTGAAATACAATATCAATGATGGTAAAACTCAGAGCCATGCATGCAGAGAGTAATGGATTAGTGGTCCGCTGCTTCAACCTCTCGGCTACTTCATTCCATGAACGCATCTCACAATGTTCTCTTATTTCTCACTGAAAATCATTACACTCAGAGGATAAACAGCAGGAATGGCAGCTTTCAACCACCAGTCAACAATATCAACAATGAGTTAGGTCACGCGTGGTGGTGGGACTGAGCGTTCAAAGGTGCTGGATTTAGGATCGAGTCTCTGCGAACCTCGATTCCCATCACTGTTATTGGTGTTATTCAAATGAAAGCAGTTGACTGCGGAATGTTCAGCAGAGTAGGCAGGTCTTTTGGAGAGATGCTCTTTATCAAATATATCTTCTTTTCACCAGCATTTAAGTGGCCTGTTTAAGATTACCATAGCGGATTTCCGGACGCTGTGACTGTACAATGGTTAATACTTTGCATAACAACGTCAACTCAAATCTGTAGCAAGTTTGCTTTCTGTCTGAAACATCTGTCACACCTGCTCATAGAACTTCAACAAGAAACCAAACATCACTCCATGTAAATGCATTAGTTCTTGATGTTCAAAACCTTTTCCTTTTATATCCCCGCACTTACACATGTCTGTAGTTCACCCTCCACCATGCAAACCTAACTCTTACACCAGTTTATTCTCCTGTCCAGTTTTAATGCTGATCTGCTTCCATTTCATTGACATTTTACTACGGCTGAGCCGTAGTCATTATGTTACACCGGTTTACCTTGCTCTGCTGCTACAGCTGCTCCTGGGGGGAGATGTTCCATTCACAGCAATGTTTCTTTGTGACTTGAACTCAGTCATTATTCTGACTGTCTTCACAATGGATAAGCTCTGCAAAAGGAAGGCTGGCTTTTGGAAGGACAGCTGTTGGTTTGTTCACAAAATGTTCTTGGAGAATCTTCTGATCCAAGAGATGCTACCAGAGGGACTGGGTTTTGTTTACAGGGAGTTGGCGCTTTTGTCTAAGCAGTCGATGTGAGTGAGGGAAGGTGAGCGCTACATATCAACCTGGAGCAGTGTCTTGATGGTTTAGCCTTGTTTTCTCAAATCAGCCAATCCATGAGAAGATTTGGCAGACGTTTTCCAAATCAGTAATTGTTTTCTCACTGTAAACTCTTTCCTGGCAGAAGGGAAGGTAAGTGGAGAGATGCTTCAGGTGATTGGCACCGGCTCTATGCATTGGATGCCTACTGCACTAAATGCTTCTTTCAGTGCTTCCGTTTGCTTGTGCCTAGTTTTGCCTGTTATTAACACATCCGAGTTTAACGTGCTCAGACTACGTCTCATTTCATGCCAGCCTTATTTAAGGTGAATAGCATTGCACGTGTGTTACATTTCTCCTCAAACTGAAGGTCTGCCTCTAACATATTATGACCACTCATTGCTCGCTGCTCATTTGGTGTCTGAATATTATTTAATTCTACCTCGTTACTCATTACAAATTTTAATTTCTCCTGTACTCCCATCGTTTCGAAGGCATGTTACTTCATACAACTACACTTTGCTCACTCCAGAAATGAGCTGCCTTTAGAGAAATGGCCAGCACGTGCAATCACATTTTAAATAGCAGCTTTCTGTCTTGAACGGGAAATGCAGCCTGTCGTCTGGTGAAATGGGCACTTTTTCGCAGGTAATTCTTATAGCCTGGGTCTCTGTGAAAATGTTATTGTTTGTGTTTTTGCAAAAGTCGCTGCCAGCCCACTATGCTTTGAACATGTTCTTTATGAGAGTGTCCATCCCAAACTCGAAATGCAATTCAAATGAAATTTCTGCGGTGGCATTTGATATAACAGCATCTCAACTTTGGCGAATAAAATGCCTCTTTGAACAGAGAGAGTTGAGAGTATATTTGTAGAGGTGTCTCAAATCGTCAATTATTTCCACAGAGTGACTAAGAGGAACCTATTTCCAGTGACAAATAGCCACTAACTGGAGGACACAGATGCAAAGGTACCAGACACGACATGACAGCATTTTAACAATGTGAGTCCCTGTGCTCTTCCGTGCAGTGCCCTATATCATTCACTTTAATTTAACCCAGAAGCTGGCCCCTGTATCTGTATACAAAGGACGGCGCACACTCTCTAAGTATAAACTGGACGGAAGGCCCGCTCTATGTATAAAGTGGAAGGAGCTTCCTCTCTGAATGATCGGGACAGAGCTATTTCTCTATACAGAATCTGGACGGAGCTCCCTCCCTATGCATAAAGTGGATGCAGATCCCTCTTTACGTACAAACTGGACGGAGCTCCCTGTCTAAGTATAAAGTGGACGGAGCTCCCTCTCTATGTATAAAGTGGAAGGAGCTTCCTCTCTGTATAAACTGGACAGAGCTCCCTCGTTATGTATAAAGTGGACGGAGCTCCCTCTTTCTGCATTATGTGGAGGGAGCTCCGTCCAGCTTTTTACATAGACAGGGAGCTCCGTCCACTTTATACATAGAGAGGGAGATCTGTCCAGTTTAAACATAAAGTGGGAGCTCCCTCCAATTTATACATAGAAAGGGAGCTCCCTTCACTTTGTATATAGAGAGGGAGCTCCGTCCAGTTTATACAGAGAGAGGGAGTTCCGTCCAGTTTATACACAGAGAGGGAGCTCCGTCCTTTTTATACATAGAGAGGGGGCTCCGTCCAGTTTGCACAGAGAGAGGCAGCTACTCCAGCTTATACATAGAGAGGGCGCTCCTCCTAATTTATACATAGAGAGGGGGCTCCGTTTACTTTATACATAGAGAGGGAGCTCTGTCCAGTTAAGACAAAGAGAGGGACCTCCGTCCAGATTATACATAGAGAGGGAGCTCCATCCACTTTATACATAGTGAGGGTGCTCCGTCCACTTTATCCAGAGAGAGGAAGCTTCGTCCAGTTTACACAGAGAGAGGCAGCTGCTCCAGTTTATACATAGAGTGGGCGCTCCTCCTAATTTATGCATAGAGAGGGAGCTCCCTCCACATAATACAGAAAGAGGGAGCTCCGTCCAGTTTTTTACATCGAGAGGGAGCTCCCTCCAGTTTGTGCATAGAGCGGGAGTTCCGTCCAATTTATACATAGAGTAGGAGCTCCATCCACTTTATCAATAGTGAGGGGGCTCCGCACAGATTATACATAGAGAGGGAGCTCCGCACAGATTAGACCTAGAGAGGGAGCTCCTTCCACTTTATAGATAACGAGGGAGCTCTGTCCAGTTTATCCAGAGAGATGGAGCTCCGTCCTGTTTATTCATAGAGAGAGAGCTCCGTCCACTTTATACAGAGAGATGGAGCTCCGTCCTGTTTATTCATAGAGAGGGAGCTCCGCCCAGTTTATACATGGAGAGAGAGCTCCGTCCACTTTATACAGAGAGATGGAGCTCCGTCCTGTTTATTCATAGAGAGGGAGCTCCGCCCAGTTTATACATGGAGCGGGAGCTCCTTCCTCTTTATACATAGACAGGGAGCTCCGCCCAGTTCACACATAGAGAGGGAGCTCCGTCCATTTTATACATAGAGAGGGAGCTCCCTCCAGTTCATTCTTAGAGAGGGAGCCCCCTCCACTTTATACATGGAGAGGGAGCTCCCTTCACGCTATCCATAGAGAGGGAGCCCCCTCCACTTTATACATAGAGAGGGAGCTCCCTTAACGCTGTACATAGAGAGACAGCTCCCTCCAATTTATACGAAGAGAGGGAGCTCCGTCTACTTTATACATAGAGAGGGAGCACCGACCAGCTTATCGACAGAGAGGAAGCTGCTGCCAGTTTGTTCATTGAGAGGGAGCTCCATCCAGGTTGTACATGGAGAGGGAGCTCCGTCCAGTTATATATAGAGAGGGATCTCCGTCCAGTTTATACATAGAGAGGGAGCTCCCTCCAATTTATATGTAGAGTGGGAGCTCCCTCCACTTTTCCATAGAGAGGGAGCTCCCGCCACTTTATACATAGAGAGACAGATCCCTCCACATTATACATAGAGAGGGAGTTCCCTCCACGTTATACATAGAGAGACAACTCCCTCCACTTTATACTTAGAGAGGGAGCTGCCTCCACTTTATACATAGAGAGGCAGCTCCCTCCACGTTATACATAGAGGGACAGCTCCCTCCACGTTATACATAGAGAGACAGCTCCCTCCACTTTATACATAGAGAGACAGCTCGCTCCACTTTATACGAAGAGAGGGAGCTCCGTCTACTTAATACACAGAGAGGGAGCTCCGTCCAGTTTATACAAAGAGAGGGACCTCCGTCCAGATTATACATGGAGAGGGAGCTCCCTCCACTTTATACATAAAGAGTGAGCTCCGTTCAGTTTATAGAGAGAGGGAGCTCCTTCCACTTTATACATAGAGAGGGAGCTCCTTCCACTTTATAAATAGAGAGGGAACTCCATCCACTTTATACATAAGAAGGGAACTCCGTCCACTTTATACATAAAGAGGGAGCTCCGTCCAGTTTACACATAGAGCGGGAGTTCCGTTCAGTTTATACATAGAGAGGGAGCTCCATCCACTTTATACAGAGTGAGGGAGCTCCAGCCAGTTTCTCCATAGAGAGGGAGCTCCGTCCAGTTTAGACATTGAGATGGGAGCTCTATCCAGCTTATACATAGTGAGGGAGTTCCGTCCAGTTTATACATAGAGAGGGAGCTCCTTCCACTTTATAGATGGAGAGGGAGCTCCCTATACATTATGTATGGAGAGGGACTTCCGTCCAGTTTATACATAGAGAGGGAGCTACTTCCACTTTATGCACAGACAGGTTGCTCCGTCCACTTTATACATAGAGAGGGAGCACCGTCCACTTTATACATAGAGAGGGAGCTCCGTCCAGTTAAAACATAGAGAGGGAGCTCTGTCCAGTCAATACATAGAGAGGGAGCTTCCTCCACTTTCGACCCAGACTGAGAGTTCCGTCCAGTTTAAACATAGAGAGGGAGCTTCCTCCACTTTATACATAGAGAGGGAGTTGCGTCCATTGTATACACTGAGAGGGGGCTCCGTCCAGTTTATACATGCAGAGGGAGCTAAATCCACTTTATACATAGAAAGAGAGGTCCTTCCACTTTATACACAGAGAGGGAGCTCCATCCAGTTTATGCACAGAGAGGGAGCTGCGTCCAGTTTGTACACTGAGAGGGAGCTCCCTTCTGTTTATAGATAGAGAGGGAGTACCCTCCACTTTAAACATCGGGAGGTAGCACTCTCCAGTTTAGACATAGAGAGGGAGCACCCTTCACTTTATACAGAGAGAGGGAGCACACACCACTTTATAAGAGAGGGAGCCCCGCCACTTTATACAAAGCGAGGGAGCTCCCTCCACATTATGCATGGAGCGGGAGGTCCGCCAATTGGTCCATTGAGAGGGAGCTGCCCCCGCTTTGTCCATAGAGAAGGATCTCCGTCCAGTTTATAAATAGAGAGGGTGCTCCTTCCACTTTATACACAGAGAGGGAGCTCCGTCCAGATTATACATAGAGAGGGAGCTCCCTCCAATTTATACATAGAGAGGGAGCTCCCTCCACTATACATAGAGCGGGAGCTCTCTCCAGTTTATAAATAGAGAGGGAGCAATCCCCACTTTCTGCACAGAGAGGGAGCTCCGTCCAGGATATACATAGAGAGGGAGCTCCGTCCAGATCAAACATAGAGAGGGAGCTCACTCCAGTTTATACATCGAGAGGGAGCACACTCCACTTTATACATAGAGAGGGAGATCCGTCCAGTTTATACATAGAGAGGGAGCTCCGTCCACATTATACATAAAGATGGAGCTCCCACCACTTTATACGGAGAGAGGGAGCTCCGTCCAGGATATACATAGAGAGGGAGCTCCGTCCAGTTCAAACATAGAGAGGGAGCTCACTCCAGTTTATGCATAGACAGGGAGCTCCCTCCACTTTATAAATAGAGCGGGAGTTCCGTCCAGTTTATACATGGAGAGGGAGCTCCGTCCACTTTATACATAGAGAGGGAGCTCCCTCCACTTTATGCATAGAGAGGGAACGCCCTCCACTTTTTCATCGAGACGGAGCACCGTCCAGTATAAACATAGGGAGGGAGCTCCGTCCATTTGATACATAGAGAGGTAGCTCCCTCCACTTTATGCAATGAGAGGGAGTTCCCTCCACTTTATACATAAAGAGGGAGCTCCGTACAGTTCATACATAGAGAGGGAGCTCCCTCCAATTTATACAAAAACAGGGAGCACACTCCACCTTGTTCATAGAGAGGGAGCTCCGTCCACTTTATACATAGAGAGGGAGCTCCGTCCACTTTATGCATGGATAGGAAGCTCCGTCCCGTTTGCACGCAGAGAGGGTTCTCCCTTCAGTTTATACATAAAGAGGGAGCTACCTCCACTTGAAACATAGAGAGGGAGCTCCGCCTGCATTATACATAGGGATGGAGCACTGTCCAGTTTATGCATAGAAAGGGAGCTCCGTCCAGTTTATGCACAGAGAGGGAGCTCCGTCCACTTTATACATAGAGAGGGAGCTCCGTCCACTTTATACATCGAGAGGGAGCTCCTTCCTGTTTATACATGGAGAGGGAGCAGCTTCCACTTTATACGTAGAGAGAGAGCTCCCTCCACATTATACATAGAGAGGGCGCTCCCTCCACTTTATACATAGAGAGGGAGCTCCCTCCACTATACATAGAGCGGGAGCTCCCTCCACATTATACATAGAGGGGGAGCTCCGTCCAGTTTATACATAAAGAAGGAGCTCCCTCCAGTTTATAAACAGAGAGGGAGTGAGGGAGCTCCGTCCACTTTATACATTGAGAGGGAGCTGCGTCCAGTTTCTACATAGAGAGGGAGCTCCGTCCACTTTATACATGGAGAGGGATCTCCGTAAAGTTTACACGCAGAAATGGAGATCCATCCAGTTTATACATAGCGAGGGAGCTGCCTCCACTTTGTCCATAGAGAGGGAGCACCGTCCATTTTATGCATGGATAGGGAGCTCCGTCCCGTTTGCACGCAGAGAGGGTGTTCCCTTCACTTTATACATGGAGAGGGAGCTCCCTACACTTCATACATAGAGAGGGAGCTCCGCCTACATTACACATAGGGAGGGAGCACTGTCCATTTTCTGCATAGAGAGGGAGCCCCGTCCAGTTTATACCTCGAGAGGGAGCTCCGTCCACTTTATACATAGAGAGGGAGCTCCGTCCACTTTATACACAGAGAGGGAGCTCCGTCCAGTTTACACAAAGAGAGGGAGCTCCGCCTACATTACACATAGGGAGGGAGCACTGTCCATTTTATGCATAGAGAGGGAGCCCCGTCCACTTTATACATAGAGAGGGAGCTCCGTCCACTTTATGCATGGATAGGAAGCTCCGTCCCGTTTGCACGCAGAGAGGGTTCTCCCTTCAGTTTATACATAAAGAGGGAGCTACCTCCACTTGAAACATAGAGAGGGAGCTCCGCCTGCATTATACATAGGGATGGAGCACTGTCCAGTTTATGCATAGAGAGGGAGCTCCGTCCAGTTTATGCACAGAGAGGGAGCTCCGTCCACTTTATACATAGAGAGGGAGCTCCGTCCACTTTATACATCGAGAGGGAGCTCCTTCCTGTTTATACATGGAGAGGGAGCAGCTTCCACTTTATACGTAGAGAGAGAGCTCCCTCCACATTATACATAGAGAGGGCGCTCCCTCCACTTTATACATAGAGAGGGAGCTCCCTCCACTATACATAGAGCGGGAGCTCCCTCCACATTATACATAGAGGGGGAGCTCCGTCCAGTTTATACATAAAGAAGGAGCTCCCTCCAGTTTATAAACAGAGAGAGAGTGAGGGAGCTCCGTCCACTTTATACATTGAGAGGGAGCTGCGTCCAGTTTCTACATAGAGAGGGAGCTCCGTCCACTTTATACATGGAGAGGGATCTCCGTAAAGTTTACACGCAGAAATGGAGTTCCATCCAGTTTATACATAGCGAGGGAGCTGCCTCCACTTTGTCCATAGAGAGGGAGCACCGTCCATTTTATGCATGGATAGGGAGCTCCGTCCCGTTTGCACGCAGAGAGGGTGTTCCCTTCACTTTATACATGGAGAGGGAGCTCCCTACACTTCATACATAGAGAGGGAGCTCCGCCTACATTACACATAGGGAGGGAGCACTGTCCATTTTCTGCATAGAGAGGGAGCCCCGTCCAGTTTATACCTCGAGAGGGAGCTCCGTCCACTTTATACATAGAGAGGGAGCTCCGTCCACTTTATACATAGAGAGGGAGCACCGTCCATTTTATGCATGGATAGGGAGCTCCGTCCCGTTTGCACGCAGAGAGGGTGTTCCCTTCACTTTATACATGGAGAGGGAGCTCCCTACACTTCATACATAGAGAGGGAGCTCCGCCTACATTACACATAGGGAGGGAGCACTGTCCATTTTCTGCATAGAGAGGGAGCCCCGTCCAGTTTATACCTCGAGAGGGAGCTCCGTCCACTTTATACATAGAGAGGGAGCTCCGTCCACTTTATACATAGAGAGGGAGCTCCTTCCTGTTTCTGCATGGAGAGGGAGCTCCTTCCACTTTATACGTCGAGAGAGAGCTCCCTCCACATTATACATAGAGTTGGAGCTCCCTCCACTTTATACATAGAGAGGGAGCTCCCTCCACTATACATAGAGCGGGAGCTCCCTCCACTTTATACATAGAGGGGGAGCTCCGTCCAGTTTATACATAGAGAGGGAGCAATCTCCACTTTCTGCAAAGAGAGGGAGCTCCGTGCAGTTTATACATAGAGTAGGAGATCCGTCCAGTTCGAATATAGAGAGGGAACTCCCTCCAGTTTATACATAGAGAGGGAGCTCCCTCCAATTTATACATAGAGAGGGAGCTCCCTCCACTATACATAGAGCGGGAGCTCTCTCCAGTTTATAAATAGAGAGGGAGCAATCCCCACTTTCTGCACAGAGAGGGAGCTCCGTCCAGGATATACATAGAGAGGGAGCTCCGTCCAGATCAAACATAGAGAGGGAGCTCACTCCAGTTTATACATCGAGAGGGAGCACACTCCATTTTATACATAGAGAGGGAGATCCGTCCAGTTTATACATAGAGAGGGAGCTCCGTCCACATTATACATAAAGATGGAGCTCCCACCACTTTATACGGAGAGAGGGAGCTCCGTCCAGGATATACATGGAGAGGGAGCTCCGTCCAGTTCAAACATAGAGAGGGAGCTCACTCCAGTTTATGCATAGACAGGGAGCTCCCTCCACTTTATAAATAGAGCGGGAGTTCCGTCCAGTTTATACATGGAGAGGGAGCTCCGTCCACTTTATACATAGAGAGGGAGCTCCCTCCACTTTATGCATAGAGAGGGAACGCCCTCCACTTTTTCATCGAGACGGAGCACCGTCCAGTATAAACATAGGGAGGGAGCTCCGTCCATTTGATACATAGAGAGGTAGCTCCCTCCACCTTATGCAATGAGAGGGAGTTCCCTCCACTTTATACATAAAGAGGGAGCTCCGTACAGTTCATACATAGAGAGGGAGCTCCCTCCAATTTATACAAAAACAGGGAGCACACTCCACCTTGTTCATAGAGAGGGAGCTCCGTCCACTTTATACATAGAGAGGGAGCTCCGTCCACTTTATACATAGAGAGGGAGCTCCGTCCACTTTATACATCGAGAGGGAGCTCCTTCCTGTTTATACATGGAGAGGGAGCAGCTTCCACTTTATACGTAGAGAGAGAGCTCCCTCCACATTATACATAGAGAGGGCGCTCCCTCCACTTTATACATAGAGAGGGAGCTCCCTCCACTATACATAGAGCGGGAGCTCCCTCCACATTATACATAGAGGGGGAGCTCCGTCCAGTTTATACATAAAGAAGGAGCTCCCTCCAGTATATAAACAGAGAGGGAGTGAGGGAGCTCCGTCCACTTTATACATTGAGAGGGAGCTGCGTCCAGTTTCTACATAGAGAGGGAGCTCCGTCCACTTTATACATGGAGAGGGATCTCCGTAAAGTTTACACGCAGAAATGGAGTTCCATCCAGTTTATACATAGCGAGGGAGCTGCCTCCACTTTGTCCATAGAGAGGGAGCACCGTCCATTTTATGCATGGATAGGGAGCTCCGTCCCGTTTGCACGCAGAGAGGGTGTTCCCTTCACTTTATACATGGAGAGGGAGCTCCCTACACTTCATACATAGAGAGGGAGCTCCGCCTACATTACACATAGGGAGGGAGCACTGTCCATTTTCTGCATAGAGAGGGAGCCCCGTCCAGTTTATACCTCGAGAGGGAGCTCCGTCCACTTTATACATAGAGAGGGAGCTCCGTCCACTTTATACACAGAGAGGGAGCTCCGTCCAGTTTACACAAAGAGAGGGAGCTCCGCCTACATTACACATAGGGAGGGAGCACTGTCCATTTTATGCATAGAGAGGGAGCCCCGTCCAGTTTATACCTCGAGAGGGAGCTCCGTCCACTTTATACATAGAGAGGGAGCTCCGTCCACTTTATACATAGAGAGGGAGCTCCTTCCTGTTTCTGCATGGAGAGGGAGCTCCTTCCACTTTATACGTCGAGAGAGAGCTCCCTCCACATTATACATAGAGTTGGAGCTCCCTCCACTTTATACATAGAGAGGGAGCTCCCTCCACTATACATAGAGCGGGAGCTCCCTCCACTTTATACATAGAGGGGCAGCTCCGTCCAGTTTATACATAGAGAGGGAGCAATCTCCACTTTCTGCAAAGAGAGGGAGCTCCGTGCAGTTTATACATAGAGTAGGAGATCCGTCCAGTTCGAATATAGAGAGGGAACTCCCTCCAGTTTATACATAGAGAGGGAGCACACTCCACTTTATACATAGAGAGGGAGCTCCGTCCAGTTTATACATAGAGAGGGAGCTCCGTTCTGTTGATACATAGAGAGGGAGCTCCGTCCACTTTATACTTAGAGAACGAGCTCCGTCCAGTTTATAGATCGAGAGGGAGCTCCGTCCAGTTTATACATAGAGAGGGAGCTGTGTCCACTTTCTACATGGAGAGAGAGTTCCGTCCAGTTTATAGATCGAGACGGAGCTCCGTCCAGTTTTTACATAGAGAGGGAGCTCCGTTCTGTTGATACATGGAGAGGGAGCTCCGTCCACTTTAGACTTAGAGAAGGAGCTCCGTCCAGTTTATAGATCGAGAGGGAGTCCGTCCAGTTTATACATAGAGAGGGAGCGGTGTCCACTTTCTACATACAGAGGGAGCACCGTCCAGTTTATCCACAGAGATTTAGATGCCTCCACTTTGTCCGTAGAAAGGGAGCTCTGTGCAGTTTATGCATAGAGAGGGAGCTCCGTCCACTTTATACATAGAGCGGGAGCTCCGTTCTGTTGATACATAGAGAGGGAGCTCCCTCCATTTTATACATGGACTGGGAGCTCCGTCCATTTTATACATAGAGAGGGAGATCCCTCCACTTTCTACATGGAGTGGGAGTTCCGTCCAGTTTATACATAGAGAGGGAGCACCCTCCACTTTATACATAGAGAGGGAGCTCCGTCCCGTTCACGCATAGAGAGGGAGTTCCATCCAATTTATACAGACAGAGGGAGCTCCCTCCACTTTATACATAGATAGGGAGCCCCGTCCACTTGATACATAGTGAGGGAGCTCCGTCCAGTTTATACATAGAGAGGGAGCTCCTTCCACTTAAACAATGGAGAGTGAGCTCCCTCCACTTTATACATAGAGAGGGAGCTCCATCCACTTTATACACAGAGAGGGAGCTCCGTCCAGTTTATACATAGAGAGGGAGCACCGTCCAGTTTGTCCATAGAGAGGGAGCTGCCTCCACTTTGTTCAAAGAGAGGGAGCTCCGTCCAGTTCATACCCAGAGAGGGAGCTCTGCCCACTTTACACATGGAGAGGGAGCTCCATCCAGTTTATACATAGAGAGGGAGCTCCGTCCACTTTATGCATAGAGAGGGATTATCCTACGCTATATACAGAGAGAGGGACCTCTCTCCAGTTTATACATAGAGAGGGAGATCCCTCCACTTTATACATGGAGTGGAAGTCCCGTCCAGTTTATAGAGAGGGAGCTCACCCCAGTTTCTACTTTGAGAGGAAGCTCAGTCCCATTCATACAGAGAAAGGGAGTTCCCTCCAATTTATACAGAGACAGGGAGCTCCCTCAACTTTATACATAGCGAGGGAGCTCCGTCCAGTTTATACATAGATAGGGAGCCCCGTCGACTTTATACAAAGAGAGGGAGCTCCGTCCAGTTTATACATAGAGAGGGAGCTCCTTCCACTTAAAACATGGAGAGGGAGCTCCCTCCACATTATACGTAGAGAGGGAGCTCCCTCCACTTTATACATAGAGAGGGAGCACACTCCACTTTATAAGAGAGGGAGCACCCTCCACTTTATACAAACCGAGGGAGCTCACTCCACTTTATGCATGGAGAGGGAGGTCCGCCAATTTGTCCATTGAGAGGGAGCTGCCTCCACTTTGTCCATAGAGAAGGAGCTCCGTCCAGTATATAAATAGAGAGGGAGCTCCCTCCACATTATACGTAGAGAGGGAGCTCCCTTCACATTATACATAGAGAGGGAGCTCCCTCCACTTTATACATAGGGCGGGAGTTGCCTCCACTTTATACAGAGAGGGGGAGCTCCGTCCAGTTTATACATAGAGAGGGAGCTCCGTCCAGTTTTTATATAGAGACGAAGCATCCTCCACTTTATACATAGAGAGGGAGCTCCGTCCAGTTCATCCATAGAGAGGGATCACACTCCACTTTATACAGAGAGAGGGAGCTCCGTCCACTTTATGCAGAGAGAGGGAGCTCCGTCCAGATTATACATCGAGAGGGATCTCCGTCCAGTTTATTCATAGAGAGGGAGCTCCGTCCAGTTTATACACAGAGAGGGAGCTCCTTCCAGTTCATCCATAGAGAGGGATCACACTCCACTTTATACATCGAGAGGGAGCTCCGTCCAGTTTATACATAGAGAGGGAGCACCGTCCAGTTTATACAGAGAGCGGGAGCTCCGTCCACTTTATGCAAAGAGATGGAGCTCCGTCCAGTTCATACATGGAGAGGGAGCACCGTCCAGTTTATCCATAGAGAGGGAGCTCCCTCCACTTTATAGAGAGAGCGGGAGCTCCCTCCACTTTATGCATAGAGATGGAGCTCCTTCCAGTTTATACATCGAGAGGGAGCTCCATCGAGTTCAAACAAAGAGTGGGAGCTCCCTCCTATATATACATAGAGAGGGAGCTCCCTCCACTTTATACATTGAGAGGGAGCTCCTTCCAGTTCATACATAGAGACGAAGCTCCCTCCACTTTATACATAGAGAGGGGGCTCCGTCCAGTTTATACATAGAGAGGGAGCTCGGTCCAGTTTATAAACAGAGTGAGCTCGTTCCAGTTCATACATAGAGAGGCTGCTCCCTCCACTTTTGACATAGAGAGGGAGCTCCGTCCACTTTATGCACAGAGAGGGAGCTCCGTCCAGTTTATACATGGAGAGGGAGCTCCGTCCGGTTTATACAAAGAGACAGAACACCCTCCACTTTGTCCATAGAGAGGGAGCTCCGTCCAGTTTATACTTAGAGAGGGAGCTCCGGCCAATTTATAGATCGAGAGTGAGCTCCGTCCAGTTTATGCATAGAGAGGGAGCTCCATTCTGTTGATACATAGAGAGGGAGCTCCGTCCACTTTATACTTAGAGAGGGAGCTCCGTCCAGTTTATACATAGAGAGGGAGCTCGGTCCAGTTTATAAACAGAGTGAGCTCGTTCCAGTTCATACATAGAGAGGCTGCTCCCTCCACTTTTGACATAGAGAGGGAGCTCCGTCCACTTTATGCACAGAGAGGGAGCTCCGTCCAGTTTATACATGGAGAGGGAGCTCCGTCCGGTTTATACAAAGAGACAGAACACCCTCCACTTTGTCCATAGAGAGGGAGCTCCGTCCAGTTTATACTTAGAGAGGGAGCTCCGGCCAATTTATAGATCGAGAGTGAGCTCCGTCCAGTTTATGCATAGAGAGGGAGCTCCATTCTGTTGATACATAGAGAGGGAGCTCCGTCCACTTTATACTTAGAGAGGGAGCTCCGTGCAGTTTATAGATCGAGAGGGAGCTCCGTCCAGTTTATACATAGAGAGGGAGCTGTGTCCACTTTCTACATGGAGAGAGAGTTCCGTCCAGTTTATAGATCGGGACGGAGCTCCGTCCAGTTTTTACATAGAGAGGGAGCTCCGTTCTGTTGATACATGGAGAGGGAGCTCCGTCCACTTTAGACTTCGAGAAGGAGCTCCGTCCAGTTTATAGATCGAGAGGGAGCTTCGTCCTGTTTATACATAGAGAGGGAGCTGTGTCCACTTTCTACATAGAGAGGGAGCACCGTCCAGTTTATCCACAGAGATTTAGATGCCTCCACTTTGTCCATAGAGAGGGAGCTCAGTGCAGTTTATGCATAGAGAGGGAGCTCCGTTCAGTTGATACATCGAGAGGGAGCTCCGTCCACTTTATACATAGAGCGGGAGCTCCGTTCTGTTGATACATAGAGAGGGAGCTCCCTCCACTTTATACATGGACTGGGAGCTCCGTCCATTTTATACATAGAGAGGGAGCTCCCTCCACTTTATATGTAGGGAGGGAGCTCCGCCAGTTTATACAGAGTGAGGGTGCACAGTCCAGTTTATCTACAGAGAGGGATGTGCCTCCACTTTTTCCATAGAGTGGGAGCTCCGTCCATTTTATACATAGAGAGGGGGGTCCGTCCAGTTTATACATGGAGAGGGAGCTCTGTCCACTTTATACATAGAGAGCTAGCTCCGTCCATTTTATACATAGAGAGGGAGCTCCGTCCACTGTAAACATGGAGAGGGAGCTCCTTCCAGTTTATACACAGAGCGGGAGCTCCGTCCAGTTTATACAACGAGAGTGAGCTCCGTCCAGTTTATAAATCGATTGGGAGCTTCGTCCACCTTATACATAGCGAGGGAGCTCTGTCCAGTTTATACATAGTGAGGGTGCACTGTCCAGTTTATCCACAGAGAAGGATGTGCCTCCACTTTTTCCATAGAGTGGGAGCTCCGTCCATTCTATACATAGAGAGGGAGCTCCGTCCAGTTTATACATAGAGAGGGAGCTCTGTCCACATTATACATCGAGAGCTATGTATAAAGTAGTGGAAGCTCCCCCTCTCTCTGTAAAGTGGAGGGAGCTCCCTCTCTCTGTATAAAATGGAGAGAGCTCCCTCTAAATGAAAAAATTGGAAGGAGCTCCCTCTCTATGTATAAAGTGGAGGGATCTCCCTCGCTTTGAAAAATGTGGAGGGTGCGCCCTCGTTATGATTAAATTGGAGGGAGCTCCCTCTCTATGTATCAAGTGGATGGAGCTCCCTCTCTATGAACAAAGTGGAGGGAGCTCCCTCTCTATGTTTAAAGTGGTGGGAGCTCCCTCTGCATGCATAAAGTGGAGGGAGCTCCCTCTCTATGTCCAATGTGGCAGGAGCTCCCTCACTGCGTATAAAGTGGAGGGAGATCCCTCTCTATGTATAAAGCGGAGGGAGCTCAGTTTCTATGTATAAAGTAGAGGAGGTTCCCCCTCTATCTGTAAAGTGGAGGGAGCTCCCACTCTATGTATTAAATGGAGAGAGCTCCCTCTCTACGTATAAAGTGGAGGGGTCCCCCTCTCTTGTACAAAGTGGAGGGAGCTCCCTCTCTATGTATAGACTGGACGGAGCTCCCTCTCCATGTATAAACTGGACGGAGCTCCCTCTCAATGTATAAAGTGCAGTGAGCTCCCACTCTATGGAAAACGTGGAGGCATATCCCTCTCTGTGGATAAACTGGCCTGTGCGCCCTCTCTATGTATAAACTGGACAGAGCTCCCTCGCTATGTGTAACGTGGACGGAGCTCCCTCTCTACCAATAAAGTGGAGGGACCTCCCTCTCTATGTATAAACTGGACGGAGCTCACTCTCTATGTATAAACTGGACGGAGCTCGCACTCTTTGTATAAACTGGAAGGAGCTCCCTCTCCATGTATAGAGTGGACTGAGCTCCTCTCTATGTATAATGTGGACGGAGCTAGCTCCCTCCACTTTATAATTAGAGAAGGAGTTCCTTCCGCTTTATACAAATAGAACAAAGAACAAAGAAAATGACAGCACAGGAACTGGCCCTTCAGCCCTCCAAGCCTGCCCCGATCCAGATCCTCTATCTAAACCTGTTGCCTATTTTCTAAAGGTCTGTATCTCTTTGTTTCCTGCCCATTCATGCATCTGTCTGGATACATCTTAAAAGACGCTACTGTGCCCACGTCTCCCACCTACGCTGGCAACGTGTTCCAAGCACTCACCACCCTCCGCGTAAAGAACTTTCCCCGCATATCCCCCCTAAACGCTTCCCCTCTCACTTTGAACTCGTGACCAATAGTACATGAATCCCCCACTCTGGGATAAAAGTTCTTGCTATCCACCCTGTCTATCCCTCTCATCATTTTGTACACCTCAATCAGGTCCCCCCTCAACCTCCGTCTTTCTAATGAAAATAATACTAATCTACTCAACCTCTCTTCATAGCTAGCGCCCTCCATACCAGGCAACATCCTGGTGAACCTCCTCTGCACACTCTCTAAAGCATCCTCATCCTTCTGGTAATGTGGCGACCAGAACTGCACGCTGTATTCCAAATGTGGCCGAACCAAAGTCTTATGCAACTGTAACATGACCTGCCAACTCTTGTACTCAATACCCCGTCCGATGAAGGAAAGCATGCCGTATGCCTTCTTGACCACTCTATTGACCTGCGTTGCCACCTTCAGGGAACAATGGACCTGAACACACAAATCTCTCTGTACATCAATTTTCCCCTGGACTTTTCCATTTACTGTATAGTTCACTCTTGACTTGGATCTTCCAAAATGCATCACCTCGCATTTGCCCGGATTGAACTCCATTCTGCCATTTATCTGCCCAACTCTCCAATCTATCTATATTCTGCTGTATTCTCTGACAGTCCCCTTCACCATCTGCTACTCCACCAATCTTAGTGTCGTCTGCAAACTTGCTAATCAGACCACCTATACTTTCCTCCAAGTCATTTATGTATATCACAAACAACAGTGATCCCAGCACGGATCCCTGTGGAACACCACTGGTCACACGTCTCCATTTTGTGAAACTCCCTTCCACTGCTGCTCTCTGTCTCCTGTTGCCAAGACAGTTCTTAATCCATCTAGCTAGTACCCCCTGGACCCCATGCGACTTCACTTTCTCCACAGCCTACCATGGGGAACCTTATCAAACGCCTTACTGAAGTCCATGTATACGACATCTACAGCCCTTCCCTCATCAATCAACTTTGTCACTTCCTCAAAGAATTCTAGTAAGTTGGTAAGACATGACCTTCCCTGCACAAAACCATGTTGCCTATCACTGACAAGCCCATTTTCTTCCAGATGGGAATAGATGCTATCCCTCAGTATCATCTCCAGCAGCCTCCCTACCACTGATGTCAGGCTCACCGGTCTATAATTACCTGGATTATCCCTGCTACCCTTCTTAAACAAGGGGACAACATTAGCAATTCTCCAGTCCTCCGGGACCTCACCCGTGTTTAAGGATGCAGCAAAGATATCTGTTAAGGCCCCAGCTATTTCCTCTCTCGCTTCCCTCAGTAACCTGGGATAGATCCCATCCGGACCTGGGGACTTGTCCACCTTAATGCCTTTTAGAATACCCAACACTCCCTCCCTCCTTATGCCGACTTGACCTAGAGTCATCAAACAGCTATCGCTAACCTCAACATCTCTCATGTCCCTCTCCTCGGTGAATACCGATGCAAAGTACTCGTTTAGAATCTCACCCATTTTCTCTGACTCCACGCATAACTTTCCTCCTTTGTCCTTGAGTGGGCCAATCCTTTCTATAGTTACCCTCTTGCTCCTTAAATATGAATAAAAGGCTTTGGGATTTTTCTTATCCCTGTTTGCTAAAGATATTTCATGACCCCTTTTAGCCCTCTTAATTCCTCTTCTCAGATTGGTCCTACATTCCCGATATTCTTCAAAAGCTTCGTCTTTCTTCAGCCGCATAGACCTTATGTCTCACAATAGTCTCACAATTTCACCTGTCATCCATGGTTCCCTAATCTTGCCATTTCTATCCTTCATTTTCACAGGAACATGTCTCTCCTGCACGCTAATCAATCTCTCTTTAAAAGCCTCCCAAATATCAAATGTGGATTTACCTTCAAACAACTGCTCCCAATCTGCATTCCCCAGCTCCTGCCGAATTTTGGTATAGTTGGCCTTCCCCCAATTTAGCACTCTCCCTTTTGGACCACTCTCGTCTTTGTCCATGAGTATTCTAAAACTTACAGAATTGTGATTACTATTCCCAAAGAAGTCCCCTACTGAAACGTCAACCACCTGGCCGGGCCCATTCCCCAACATCAGGTCCAGTATGGCCCCTTCTCGACTTGGACTATTTCCATACTGCTCTAGAAAACCCTCCTGGATGCTCTTTACAAATTCTGCTCCATCTAGACCTCTAACACTAAGTGAATCCCAGTCAATGTCGGGAAAATTAAACTCTCCTATCACCACTACCCTGTTGCTCCTACATCTTTCCATAATCTGTTTACATATTTGTACATCTATCTCACGCTCGCTGATGGGAGGCCTGTAGTACAGCCCCAACATTGTTACCGCACCCTTCCTATTTCTGAGTTCTACTCATATTGCCTCACTGCTCGAGTCTTCCATAGTGCCCTCCTTCAGCACAGCTGAGAGGGATCTCCCTCCACTTTATACATATAGAGAGAGTTCCCACAACTTTATACATAGAGAGAGAGCTCCCTCCACTTTAAACCTACAGAGGGAGCTTGCTCCACTTTATACATCGAGAGGGATCTCCCTCCACTTTATGCGTAGAGATGGCGCTCCCTCCAATTTATACAAAGAGAGGGTGCTCGCTCCACTTTGCACGTAGAGGGGGTGCTCCCTCCACTTTATACACAGAGAGGGATCTCCCTCCACTTTATACATAGAGGGGGAGTTCCCTCCACTTTATACATCGAGAGGGATCTCCTCCACTTTATACGTAGAGATGGCGCTCCCTCCAGTTTATACATAGAGAGGGTGCTCGCTCCACGTTACACGTAGAGGGGGTGCTCCCTCCACTTGATACACAGAGAGGGAGCTCCCTCCACTTTAGACACAGAGAGAGAGCTCCCTCCACGTTTTCGAGAGAGAGGGAGCTCCCTCCACTTTATACCTACAGAGGGAGCTCCCACCACATTATACATCGAGAGGGATCTCCCTCCACTTTATACGTAGAGATGGCGCTTCCTCCAATTTATACATAGAGAGGGTGCTCCCTCCACTTTTTAGACAGAGAGGGAGCTCCCTATACTTTATGCATGGAGAGTGAACCCCCTCCACTTTATACGTAGAAAGGGAGCTCCCACCACTTAAACATGGAGCGGGAGCTCCCTCCACTTTACCCATAGAGAGTGGGGGTCCCTCCACTTTATGCAAAGAGTGGGAGCACCCAGCACGTTATACATAGAGAGGTAGCTCCCTTCACTTTATTCATAGAGAGGGAGCTCCGTCCACTTTATACATAGAGATGGAACTTTCTCTTCTTTATATATAGAGAGCGAGCTCCCTCCACTTTATACGTAGAAAGTGAGCTCCCACCACATTATACATGGAGCGGGAGCTCCCTCCTCTTTACCCATAGAGGGTGGTGGTCCCTCCACTTTATGCACAGAGAGGGAGCTCCGACCATTTTATACATAGAGAGGGAGCTCCCTCCACTTTGTACATATGATGGAGCTCCCTCCACTTTCTACATAGAGAGAGGGAGCTCCCTTCACTTTATGCGTAGACAGCGAGCTCCCTCCACTATATACATAGAGATGGAACTTTCACCACTTCATACATAGATTGGGAGCTCCCTTTACTTATTGCACAGAGAGGGGGAGATCCCTCCATGTTATACATAGAGCGGGAGCTCAATCCACTGTATACATAGAGAAGGAACTTCCTCTACTTCTACATAGAGAGGGAGCTCCCCGCACATTACACATAGAGAGGGAGCTCCCTCCACTTTGTACATAGAGATGGAGCTCCCTCCACTCGAGACATAGACGGGGAGCTCCCGCAACTTTATACATAGAAAGGGAGATCCCTCCACTTTATACATAGAGAGGCAACTCACTCCAATTTATGCATAGAAGGGGGCTCCCTCCACTTTTAACATAGAGAGGGTCTTCCCTCCCCTTTATACATAGAGGGGGAGCTGCCTCCACTTTATACATATAGAAGGAGTTCTCTCCACTTTTTACATTGAGATGGAGCTCCCTCCACTTTATACATAGAGATGGAGCTCCCTCCACTTAATACATAGAGGGGGAGCTCCCTTCAATTTATACGTAGAGGGAGAGCTCCCTCCACTTTGTACCTAGAGAAGGAGCTCCCTCCACTTAATGCTCAGATTGGAAGCTCCCTCAACTTTATGCATAACGATGGAGCACATTCACGTTATACATGGAGTGGGTGCTCCCGCCACGTTATACATAAAGAGGGAGCTCCCTCCATACTATACATAGATTGGGAGCTCCCTCCACTGTATACATAGAGAGGGAACTTCCTCTACTTTATTCATAGAGCGGGAGTTACCTCCACTTTATACATTGAGATTGAGCTCCCTTCACTTTATACATAGAGAGGTTTTACCCTCCACTTTATAGATAGAGGGGGAGCTCCATTCACATTATGTATAGGGAGGGAGCTCCCTCCACTTTAGACATAGAGGGGGAGCTCCCTTCACATTATGCGTGGAAGGACAGCTCCCTCCACGTTATACGTAGAGATGGAGCTCCCTCCACATTATACAGAGAGAGGGTGGTCCCTCCACTTTGTACATCGAGAGTCTGCTCCCTCCACTTTGTACATCGAGATGGATCTCCCTCCACTTTATACACAGAGAGGGAGCTCACTCCACTTTATGCATAAAGATGTATTTTCCTTCACTTTATGCAAAGAGAGGGAGCTCCCTCTATTGTATGCACCTATCATGGTGTCATTTAAACACCTGTCACAGGCCACTAGGTTGGGCCTCTTGATTACTAGCCCAGTGATGTTACACTATGCAACTGTCTCCCTAATGGACGTGGACATTCTATGTCCCCTGATATCACCCACAGTATTGTTTAGGCTGTAACCCTGAACATGGTCTGAAATCAGATATCCATGTTCATATTTGTGCTGGGAAAAGGCAGGAACAGCGTGAATCGGGTTTATTTTTGTCCCTGGATTCAGTGTCCACTGCAGGCAGATCAGTTACATTTACAATAGAAACGCCAGGAGTGATCAAGGTCAAAACAATAATATGGAAAATGTAAATGACGCCACTCATAATTTTAGCATCCGTCCAGTATGAGTGCAGATTTTAGGTTTATTCCGAGAGAAGTCTTACTAAGAAAATGTCATTGACATTGAAATGATTGCTTTTTTATCCACCACATTATTTACATCGGAGTCAAAGCTGCTGATTTAATGTGTTTGTTCAGGTGAGTGTAACTAATAGCAATGATGAGGGGTATAACCGTGTCAGTGGAAGCTTAGCCCCTGTATAAATCAGGACCTATTGGAAAGGATCAGCACAGAGTGCCTGGTGGAGCTGTGGATTCCAGGCTAACAGAAGTCTCTGCTTCTCACATAAATGGGATATCCAGTAATCTATCAGATAGCAAGGGTTTACTATCCTGTACTTGCAGCAATTGGAGTTCCTGGTAAGCCAGTATCTCAGCTGTTAATGGTATAAATCGATGTTAACTGTGCTGCTGTACTCAGTATTATTTCTCACTGTGAGTGTTACATAACCGCCTGTTATTTTCCAGCAAGTTACTGATGGAATCTCCTCATTGCCTCCTCTTTCGGTCTTGCAGGAGTTGCATCATGTCTTAAGTGGAATTGGTTTCAGTGACCGTGGCATTATTACTGGATTATTCTGTCTAGCGAATGCTTTTGAATGAGGTATTTCAGTTAGCATCAAAAATCGAGCCGTCAGTGGTTTTTAACAGTTTCATGATGTGGACCTAACCCGTCCTGGAATATTTATATAAATGTTTTTATTTTGGAGATTTATATTGGGACATCTCACAGTCTCAGTGTTAGAAGCGGACAACACAATATCCTTCCTCCCCAATAACATGGCTCAGTTTAACTGGGGTGTCAAAGTATTTATTGGTTATCACTGTCATCAAATATTATTTCGTTATGTGTGTGTCTCACACTGCGTCAGAGGTCTGGCTACTGAACTGAGTTTGTTGCTGACACTTTTAGATCTCCTTCTCTGCTTCACTGTGGACCTTCACTGCCACTGGACAACATTGTAAAATAGAAAGTATTGATGTGATGTTTTACTGGTTTCCACTCGATCAGTTGGTATCAAGAGTTTTTTTCCCATTTATTTGTAGATTATCAGCTGCCCCGCTGATGTTGCTGTTTTATCAATTAAACAATCCCACATTCTAACAGATTACTTTATAATTCCAAGAGAAGGAATTTCAATGATTGTGAGGTTTGTCTGGAAATAGCTTTCATTCCTGTTTATTCCATGTATTGTAGATGAAGTGAAGAGCGTAGGTGAACAGGGGTCGACTTGAGTGTTCTGCAGACACATTAAATTATTCACAGAGGTTTCACCATTGAACAAACTAACTCTGAGATTAGAATCATTGAACCTGGGGCAGGTGAACAGAACACAGGCGCAGAATGTTCGGAATAAATCATTTGTGAACAGTTACATTAACTAACAGTTTGCAGAGTGTGAGTACTCCAGAGAAATAGGGAAGAACAAAAGGAGCACGGAGAACGAAACCGAGGGAAAGAGATAAGCAGAAGTTAAAATAAATTGAAAGAAGCAGCTGTGTGAATAATTTACTATCATAATGTGCTGGAATGTCCAGAACAATTAGTGAGAGAAACTGTGAGTTGAAGTTGTCTGTTCGACTTGATCCTCTGTATGGATTTCTGTCAGATCCTCATTTTGCTTTGCAGAAAGTTCCTATTCCTTACTTCGTGACTGAATGAACAGAATAAAATCAGTTCTTCACTGATGGTAATTCATTATTTAAATACTGCACTTTAAAATCTCTGTGTCTGCTGAATTGAATAAAGAGCGAGGCTGATATCAGAAATATATTAAAATTTATATTCAATAGCCTGTACAAACTAAACATATTGACTATATTGTATAAACAATGAACTTATCTCCAACACCAACAAACACAGTGATGATTGTTTGAATGTATTAATTGAGTTGTATTACTGGGATCTATGGATTAGATTTCCTCTAAAACTCTGCTGCAGTCTCTCCCTGTGAATCTCAGCCTCTCGTCTCACTGTATTGAATCCTCAGTCTCCTCATCCATTGCTTTAGTTTATCCACTTTCCAAAACCATCTGCTCCAATCTCCCCTCCAGCTCCAACATACCTTCTCTCCCTCCCAGTCTCACTCACTGGCTCCACCTCCAGCTGCCTCGTCCAACCTGATAGGAATACAGGAATATAGGAGCAGGGGGAGGCCATTCAGCCCTTCTAGCCTGCTGCACCAATTTATATCACGGCTGATACTCAAACTCAGCGCTGCAGTTTTCAGCCTTTTCCCATTTGGTAACAGTACCTGTCGGTTCTCTGAAGCCAGCACAACAAACCAGCTACACATCCCGCTCTCCCCAAATCTTCCCAGACAACAGTCTGCAGAGAAATTCCCAATTAACCAATTGGATTCCATCTCTGTCAAACCCCTTCTCATTTCTGCACTGACACTGCATCCTCATTCAGTACTTCCAGAAGATCCGGTGCTGACTTTATTCACTTTCTGCATCAATTTCCCAATTCATGATTAATAATTGTGTTTTCAAACATTTCACTCTGTCAAAGCACTGCCCAGGTCGATGAATCAGTTTTCACTGCTCGATGCAGCAACATAGCTGGAAATTTCAGCCCCAATCCTGTCAAACTGCTGCTTTGTCTCCAGGTCTGATCCGTAATTTCTTTGCTTCCTTTTCTCGCTCTTCCAGTTAACTTGGTGGCGATTGTGATCCTGTCCCGAGGAAAGTGCGGTCTCTCCAAATGTATCACTGTCTACCTGCTGGGAATGGCAGTGTCTGATCTCCTGATCGTTGTCACTGATCCGATATTGAACTGGATTGTTACAATTTATTTTCCATATTCATTCCTGAGAATTACTCCTGTGTACTTCTCATTGCCGTTCTGTTTTCTGCATCCACAGTTGTTTCTGTCTGGCTCACAGTCACTTTCACCTTTGATCGATTTGTGACCATTTGTTGTGAGAAGCTGAAAACAAAATATTGCAGTGAGAAAACGGCGGCTGTGGTTGTCGGAACAGTGAGTGTGCTGGGCTGTTTAGAGTGTCTCCCCTGGTACTTTACACAGGAACAACGTTACATTATTGATAATGTTCCAATGGGTTGTGTTTTTAAACTGAGCTTCTATACTTACCCCCTATGGGGGGCATTTGACTTGTTTGACCTGATTTTTACCCCTTGTGTCCCGGTCTTTCTGATGTTGCTGTTCAATGTTCTGACTGTCAGACGGATTTTATTCTCCAGTGAAGTCCGCCGGGGATTCCGGCGCCACAGCAATGCAGAGAATCACAAGGACCCAGAGATGGAGAATCGCTGGAAATCAATTATTTTACTCTTCAGTATATCTGGCAGTTTTATACTGTTATGGGTGACCCGGGTTGTGTATCACATTTATAGTTGAATTGCAGATATTCAGGATTATTCCTCCTACGCTGACCCTCTCTTTATAACAGATCAAATATCAAAGATGCTGCAGGTTCTCAGTTCCTGCACCAACACATTTATTTACACTGTGACACAGACTAAATTCAGACAGGAGCTGAAGAAGGCGGTGAAATACCCTCTCAATCTCATTGTTAAATTAGTGAAATCATAGAAAAAGCTGAAGGGTTTCAAACACTGGAAATAAATCCCATTACGCACCCTCCCCCTCCCCCTCCCCCTCCCACCCCGCTCCACCACCCTCCCTCTACCTGCCTTTGTGATTATTTGACCGGCGCCATATTTAGTCGCGGCAGCTGCCCGAGCGTGGCAAACCCTGACGTTGAAATGGAACAGTGTACATTTGCGCATGTGCCAGTACAGCGCCACCTAGTCGTACCTTTGTCAACAAATGCCGCCAGTAGACAAAGCTGCAAACCGCTGTGCTTGTGAGGTGGTGAGAGGGGCAGTAACTGCAGTAAGGGAGGGACTCCAGCAGATGGCGATGGTGAGAGGGTGCCAGTAACTGCAGTGAGGCAGGGACACCAGCAGATGGAGTTAGAACACAGAACATAAAACAGGAACAGTACAGCACAGGACAGGCCCTTCAGCCCACGATGTTGTGCCGAAACTTTAATCTACTCTAAGATCAAACTAACTACCTACCTTCATTCTACTATCATCCATGTACCTATCCAAGAGTTGCTTAAATGTCCCTAATGATTCTTCTTCTACCACCACCGCTTGCAGCGCATTCCACGCCCGCACCACTCTCTGTGTAAAGAACCTACCTCTGACATCTCCCCAAAACCTTCCTCCAATCACCTTAACATTATGCCCCCTGGTGATAGCCCTTTCCACCCTGGGAAAAAGTCTCTGGCTATCCACTCTATCTATGCCTCTCATCATCTTGTACCCCTCTATCAAGTCACCTCTCATCCTTCTTTGCTTCAATGAGAAAAGCCCTAGCTCCCTCAATCTTTCTTCGTAGGACATGCCCTCCAGTCCAGGCAGCATCCTGGAAAATCTCCTCTGCACCCTCTCTAAAGCTTCCACATCCTTCCTATAATGAGGCAACCAGAACAGAACACAATATTCCAAGTGTGGTCGAACCAGGGCCTTATAGAGCTGCCGCATAACCTCGCAACTCTTAAACTCAATCCCCCATTAATGAAAGCCAACACACCATACGCCTTCTTAACAACTCTATCAACTTGGGTGGCAACTTTGAGAGATCTAAGGACATGGATCCAAGATCCCTCTGTTCCTCCACACTGCCAAGAATCCTGTCTTTAAGCCTGTATTCCGCATTCATTTCGACCTTCCAAAATGAATCACTTCACACTTTTCCAGGTTGAACTCCATCTGCCACTTCTAAGCCCAAATCTGCATCCTGTCAATGTCCCTTTTCAACCTGCAACAGCCTTCCACACTATCCACAACTCCAGCAACCTTCGTGTCATCGGCAAACTTGCTTACCCAGGCTTCCACTTACTCATCTATGTTATTTATAAAAATCACAAAGAGCAGAGGTCCCAGAACAGATCCTTGTGGAACACCACTGGTCACCGAGCTCCAGGCTGAATACTTTGCATCTACTGCCACCCTCTGACTTCTATAGTCCAGCCAATTTTGTATCCAGACAGCCAACTTTCCCTGTATCCCATGCCTCCTAATTTTCTGCATGAGCCGACCATGGGGAACCGGATCAAACGCCTTGCTAAAATCCATATACACCACATCCACTGCTCTTCCTTCATCAATGTGTTTTGTCACATCTTCAAAGAATTCAATAAGGCTTGTGAGGCATGACCTGCCCCTTACAAAGCCATGTTGACAGTCTCTAATCAAACCATGATTTTCCAAATAATCATAAATCCTGTCTCTCAGAATCCTCTCCAATAATTTGGCCACTTTTGACGTAAGACTGACTGGTCTATAATTCCCAGGGTTTCCCCTATTCCCTTTCTTGAACAAGGGAACAACATTTTCCACCCTCCAATCATCCAGTACGAATCCAGTGGATAGTGAAGACTCAAAGGTCATCGCCAACGGCGCAGCAATCTCTTCCCTCTCTTCCCGTCATATCCTTGGGTATTTCCCGTGTGGCCCCCGGGGACTTATCTGTCCTCATATCATTCAAAATGTCCAGCACATCCTCCCTCTTAACCTCAACCTGTTCGAGCATATCAGCCTGTTCCACGCTGTCCTCACAAATGACCAGGTTCCTCTCACTAGTGAATACTGTAGCAAAGTATTCATTTAGGACCTCCCCGACCTCCTCCGACTCCATGCACAAGTTCCCTCCACTATCCCCGATCGGCCCTACCCTCACTCTGGCCATCCTCGTGTTCCTCACGTAAGTGAGATGGTGAGAGGGGAGCAGTAACTGCAGTGAGGCAGGGACACCAGCAGATGGAGATGGTGAGAGTGGGACAGTAACTGCAGTAAGACAGGGATACCAGCAGATGGAGATGCTGAGAGAGGGACAGTAACTGCAGTGAGACAGGGACTTCGGGGGATGGAGATGGGAGAGAGGGCCAGTAACTGCAGTGACACATGGACACCAGGAGGTGGTGATGGTGAAAGGGGAGCAGTAACTGCAGTGAGACAGGGACACCAGCAGATGGAGATGGTGAGAGAGGGTCATTATCTTTAGTGAGGCAGGGGTACCAGCATGTCGAGATGGTGAGAGGGAGCCATTAGCTGCAGTGAGACAGGGACACCAGCAGATGGAGACGCTGAGCCATTGCTGATGGGAGATTCTCTTGCTGAGTTTGAAAGTTTCCACAGGTCTGAGGAATTTATTTTATTGTAAAGCTGAGATGCTGAATAAAATAATTTCAATGCAACTTTTGTAAAATGGCTATTTTTCTACTACGTGAACACTTGTAACATGAAACTCGTTCCTGTTTGGAAAGTTATATTGAGTGATTAAAGCTAATTTATAAATAAAATAACAGGATCAAATAAAACTCAAACAGTCATTTATAAATAAAAACTCTCAATATAAGTTGTGTTGAGTTCTTGATCACCTACGTTACGACATGTCTCTCTCACACACTCCTCTTTCTATGCTGGTATCTTCTCTACTCTAACTAAGAGTAGTTGAAATTTTGATCCAATTGTGTTTTGAAAGTTAATATTGAATCTGCTTTCAGAAACCTGCCAGACAGTGAATTCCAGACCATAACAACTCCCTGCCTATTTGTTTCTCCCCTCTGCTAGTGTAAACAGTCTCTCTTCATGTCTCAAAAACGAGGGAAAGATTTTGAATGCAATTAATTTCTCCAGGACAGCAGCTGCAGAGGACCTGGAACATCCTGAATTTGGACAAGCAATGAACAAACATCCCTCTGAATCCCCTAGGAGAGCAGAGGATAGAAACAGTCAGGAAGCAAAGGGAAAGAAGTGACACTTTATTGCAGCAGCAAAAACTCTTTGTCAGAATGTGGAGGTCTTTATCACTGAGCTTTATACAAACTGGAGTTGAAAAGTGGAAGATCTTTCATACGATTTGTGTTAAATGGTCATTTCCCAGCTTCGTAAACCCTTGTAACATTAAAGTGGTAAAAGTTAAGAAAGAATTGTTTTCCAATGAGTAATGCATAAATATAGCAGCATTAAATAAAGTACAAATAATCATTGACAAATATAACTGTAAATATGGGTCAGAACTGTTGTGTGAAATGTCACCAGTTGTAAAAGTTCTCTTGACTGCATCATTAACCTGGCTCTAGTTTCAGGCTTTGTCACGCAGTAGAATTGACAATCCAAATAAAAACTGCCTGTAGTGTAATCTGCAGTCAAACAGGCCTCTCCAGCAAAAACTCTGCAAGAATTTCAAGGTAACTGCAGTGAGACATTTTCAGCAATTTTCTGAATTTTCTGTAAACTAGAGCTGAATAGTGAAAGAAATGTAGTGCAATGAGTGTTAAATGGCCATTATTCAAACCGGCCCTTCCAGGTTTAATATTACAGCAGCTTTTCAGCAGTTAATGATGTTTTTCGGGGAGGGAGAGAGAGAGACAGACAGACAGGTTTCTGTCTGGAATAGTCCATTTGCGATATGGCTGTAATATCCCTCCCTCTCCCATTCCCTGCTTCCACAGAGACTCACCTTGGACTGTTCCATACCCAGGAGGGAGTGTCCAGATGGAGGAATCTGAGAGCTGGTTGGATGTGCTGTATTTTGGGTGGACTGGATGTTTTCAGTGACAGGTTCTGGGATATATTAGGATAATCTCAGCCTCCATTCTTTCTTTCCATGTGGCTAGTTTGTGAAGGTGAGTTTCTGTGCCTCAGCCTCTGTGTCTCTGTGCCCAGGTGAATTGGAGCTGATTACAGTGTGTGTGTGAGAGAGTCCAGTCTGAATTCCTCCCTCTGTCCCAGTCCTGACCCTTTATCCCGATTCCCACCACAATGCCCCTCTCCAGGATCTTTTCCCCGTGGTCGAGCTGATGGAGGGAAGGTGTTAGAGTCCAACGATGGAGCGCAGACTGTGCAGGATGGTAAGTATCACATCTTTATTGTCTCTCTCTGCCTTTCTCCCTCCTTTTGACTCAATCTCTCCCTCCCAATCTCTCCCTCCCAATCTCTCTTTTTCTCTTTCTCTCTGTATCTCTCGCTCTCTCTCTCTCTGCTTCTCTCTCTGTTTTTCTCTCTCTCTCACTGTTTTTCTCTCCCTCTCTCAATTTCTTTTCTCTCCCTCTGGTTCTCTCCCTCTCTGGTTCTCTCTCTCTCTGGTTCTTTCTCTCTCTGGTTCTCTCTCTCTCTTTCGTTGTTTCTCAATCTCTCGGAATCTTTTTCAATCTCTCTGCTTCTCTTTGCTTCTCTTTCTCTCTGTGTTGTTTTCTCTCTCACTCTCTGTTTCTCTTTTTCTCTGGTTCTCTCTCTCTTTCCTTGTTTCTCAATCTCGCGGAATCTTTTTCAATCTCTCTGTTTCTCTTTGCTTCTCTTTCTCTCTGTCTCTTTCTGTCTGTCTCTCTCTCTCTCTGTGTTTTTTTTTCTCTCTCTCTCTCTCTCTCTCTCTCTCTCTATTTTCTCTCTCTCTGGTTGTCTCTGTCACTGTTTCTCCATCTCTCTTTCTCCCTCACTTTCTGTTTCTTTCTCTGTTTCTCTCTCCCTCTCTCTGTTTCTCCCTCTCTCTGTTTTTCTCTCTCTCTGTTCCTCAATCTCTCTCTCCCTCATTGTGTGTCTCTTTCTGTGCTTCTCTCTCTGTTTCTCTCTCTCACACTGTATTTCTCTCTCTCTGTTTCTCTCGCTCTCTCTCTATATATATTTCTCTCTCTCTCTCTCTATGTATATCTCTCTCGCCGTTTCTCTC
Organism: Heterodontus francisci; assembly: GCF_036365525.1. Classification (NCBI taxonomy): domain Eukaryota; kingdom Metazoa; phylum Chordata; class Chondrichthyes; order Heterodontiformes; family Heterodontidae; genus Heterodontus; species Heterodontus francisci. Next base: position 4,552,576 of record NC_090391.1, read on the forward strand.
TCTCTCTGCATTACTCTCTCTCTCTGTATTTCTCTCTCTCTGTGTTCCTCAATCTCTCTCTCCCTCACTGTGCTTCTCTTCCTGTGATTCTCTCTCTGTTTCCCTCTCTCTCTCTCTCTGTATTTCTCTCTGTGTTCCTCTCTCTCTCTGTATTTATCTCTGTTTCTGTCTCTCTCTCTCACTCTGTCTGTCTCCGTTACTCTCTCTCTCCCTCTCTGTTTCTATCTCTCTCTCTGTGTTTCTCTCTCTCTCTGTCTCTCTGCGTGTTTCTCTCTCTCTCACTCTCTGTTTCTCTCTCTCTCTCTGTTCCTCAATCTCTCTCTCCTAATTTCTCTCTTGGTTTCTCAATCTCTGTTTCTCCCTCACAAACCATCCAAATACCAACCAGTTAAAAGACAACACATCTCAACAGCCCCCTGTGAAAAGACAAAAATTCTAAATACCCCCATGATCAAAGACAACTCAACTAAATAACCGCCAGTTAAAAGACAACCCATCTAAATAACCCCTTGTTAAAATACAACGCATCTCAATACCCCCTGTCAAAAGACAATCCATCTAAGTACCCCCTGTTAAAAGACAACCCTTCTAAATACCCCCATGTTGAAATACAACCCATCTAAACACCCCGCTGTTAAAAGACAACCAATTCAAACACCCCCTTTAAAAGACAATCCATCTAAATATCCTCCGTGAAAAAACAACACATCTAAATACCCCCTGTTAAAAGACAACCCATCTAAATACCCACCAGTTAAAGGACAATCCATCTAAATACCACCCTGTCAAAAGACAACCCATCTAAATAACCCCTTGTTAAAATACAACGCATCTCAATACCCCCTGTCAAAAGACAATCCATCTAAGTACCCCCGGTTAAAAGGCAACCCATCTAAATACACCCTGTTAAAAGACAACTCATCCAACCCCCCACCCCCCGTTAAAAGGCAATCCATCTAAATACTACAAACTTTAAAGACATCCCAGCTAAACCCCACCTGTTAAAAGATAATCCATCTAAATCCCCCCTGTTAAAAGACAACACATCTAAATACCCCCTGTTAAAAGACAATCCATCTAAATACCCCACTGTTAAAAGACAATCCATCTAAATACCCCACTGTTAAAAGACAACACATCTAAATACCCCACTGTTAAAAGACAACACATCTAAATACCCCACTGTTAAAAGACAATCCATCAAAATACCCCCTGTAAAAAGACAACACATCTAAATACCCCCCTGTTAAAAGACAATCCATCTAAATACCCCACTGTAAAAAGACAATCCATCTAAATCCCCCCCTGTTAAAAGACAACACGTCTAAATACCCCTGTTAAAATTAACCCATCTAAGTACCCCCCTGTTCAAAGGCAATCCATCGAAATACGCCCCTGGTAAAGGACAAACCATCTAAATCCCCCCTTGTTAAACGAAAATCCATCTCAATACCCCCATGTTAAAAGACAACCCATCTAAACCCCTAATGTTAAAATACAATCCATCAAAATAACACACTGTTAAAAGAAAACCCATCTAAATACCCCCCTGTTAAAAAACAACCCATCTAAATACCCCCCTGTTAAAAGACAACCCATCTAAATAACCCCCTGTTAAAAAGAAAATCGATCTGAATACCCCCTGTTAAAAGACAACCCATCTGAGCCCCCCTTTTAAAAGACATTCCATCTAAATCCCCCTGTTAAAAGACAACCCATCTAATTAATCCCCTGTTAAAAGACAACCCATCTAAATACCCCCCTGTTAAAAGGCAATCCATCGAACTACGCCCCTGTTGAAGGACAAACCATTTAAATACCCTCTGTTAAAAGACAATAAATCGAAATACGCCCCACTTAAAAGCCAATCGATCTAAACACCCTCTGTTAAAAGACAACCCATCTAAGTACACCACTGTTAAAAGACAACCCATCTAAATACCCCCCTCGTAAAAGACAATCCATCTAAATACCCCCTGTTAATCGACAATCCATCGAAATACCGCCGGTTGAAAGACATCCCATCTAAACACCACTGCTAAAAGACAAGAAGGCAAAATACCCCCCTGTTAAAAGACAACACATCTAAAACCCCCTGTTAAAAGACAACTCATCGAAATACCCTCCTGTTAAAAGACAACCCGTCTGAATAGCCCCCTGTTAATGTCAAGCCATCTAAATATCTCACTGTTAAAAGACAACCCATCTAAATGCCCTCCTGTTAAAGGACAACACATCTAAATAGCCCCTGTTAACGGACAACCCATCTAAATACCCCTGTTAAAAGACAACACATCTAAAACCCCCTGTTAAAAGACAACCCATCGAAATACCCTCCTGTTAAAAGACAACCCGTCTAAATAGCCCCCTGTTAATATCAAGCCATCTAAATATCTCACTGTTAAAAGACAATCCATCTAAAACCTCCTGTTAAAAGACAACCCATCTAAATACCCTCCTCTTGAAATATAACCCATCTAAATGACCCCCCGTTAAAAGACAATCCATCTAAATAGCCCCGTTAAAATACAACCCATCTAAATACCCCCTGCTAAAAGACAAAATATGTAAACCCCCCGTTAATAGACAACCCATCTAAATACCCTCCTGTTTAAAGACAACCTATCTAAATACACTCCGGTTAAAAGACAACACATTTAAATACCCCACTGTTAAAAGTCAACCCTTCTAAATACCTCCCTGTTGAAAGACAACCCATCTAAACAACCCCTGTTAAAAGACAACCCATCTAAACACCCCCACGTTAAAAGCAAATCCATCTAAATACCCCAAAGTTTAAAGACATCCCAGCTAAACCCCCTGTTAAAAGACAACCCATCTAAGTACCCCCCTGTTGAAAGACAATCCATCGAAATACGCCCCTGGTAAAGGACAAACCATCTAAATCCCCCCCCCCCCGTTAAACGAAAATCCATCTAAATACCCCACTGTTAGAAGACAACCCATTCTAAACAACCCCCGTTTAAAAGACATTCCATCTAAACCCCCCTGTTGAAAGACAATCCATCTAAATAAACCACTGTGAAAAGACAACCCTTCTAAATACCCCCTGTCAAAAGACAATCCATCTAAATACCCCCTGTCAAAAGACAATCCATTTAAATAAACCCTTGTCAAAAGACAATCCATCTAAATAACCCCCTGTCAAAAGACAATCCATCTAAATAACCCCCTGTCAAAAGACAATCCATCTAAATAACCCCCTGTCAAAAGACAATCCATCTAAATAACCCCTTGTTAAAAGACAATCCATCTAAATAACCCCCTGTCAAAAGACAATCCATCTAAATAACCCCCTGTCAAAAGACAATCCATCTAAATACCCCACTGTTAGAAGACAATCCATCTAAATAACCCCATGTCAAAAGACAATCCATCTAAATAACCCCCTATCAAAAGACAATCCATCTAAATAACCCCCTGTCAAAAGACAACCCATCTAAATAACCCCTTGTCAAAAGACAATCCATCTAAATAACACCTTGTCAAAAGACAATCCATCTAAATAACCCCCTGTCAAAAGACAACACATCGAAATAACCCCTTGTCAAAAGACAATCCATCTAAATAACCCCCTGTCAAAAGACAACCCATCTAAATAACCCCTTGTCAAAAGACAATCCATCTAAATAACCCCTTGTCAAAAGACAATCCATCTAAATAACCCCCTGTCAAAAGACAATCCATCTAAATAACCCCCTGTCAAAAGACAATCCATCTAAATAACCCCCTGTCAAAAGACAATCCATCTAAATAACCCCTTGTCAAAAGACAATCCATCTAAATAACCCCCTGTCAAAAGACAATCCATCTAAATACACCCTGTCAAAAGTCAATCCATCTAAATAACCCCCTGTCAAAAGACAATCCATCTGAATAACCCCTTGTCAAAAGACAATCCATCTAAATACCCCACTGTTAGAAGACAACCCATCTAAACAACCCCCTTTTAAAAGACATTCCATCTAAACCCACCTGTTGAAAGACAATACATCTAAATAAACCACTGTGAAAAGACAACCCATCTAAATACCCCCTGTCAAAAGACAATCCATCTAAATACCCCCTTGTCAAAAGACAATCCATCTAAATAACCCCCTGTCAAAACACAATCCATCTAAATAACCCCTTGTCAAAAGACAATCCATCTAAATAACCCCCTGTCAAAAGACAATCCATCTCAATAACCCCCTGTCAAAAGACAACCCATCTAAATAACCCCTTGTCAAAAGACAATCCATCTAAATAACCCCCTGTCAAAAGACAATCCATCTAAATAACCCCCTGTCAAAAGACAATCCATCTAAATAACCCCCTGTCAAAAGACAATCCATCTAAATAACCCCTTGTCAAAAGACAATCCATCTAAATAACCCCCTGTCAAAAGACAACCCATCTAAATAACCCCCTGTCAAAAGACAATCAATCTAAATAACCCCCTGTCAAAAGACAATCCATCTAAATAACCCCCTGTCAAAAGACAATCCATCAAAATAACCCCCTGTCAAAAGACAACCCATCTAAATAACCCCTTGTCAAAAGACAATCAATCTAAATAACCCCTTGTCAAAAGACAATCCATCTAAATACCCCCTGTCAAAAGACAATCCATCTAAATAACCCCTTGTCAAAAGACAATCCATCTAAATAACCCCTTGTCAAAAGACAATCCATCTAAATACCCCCTGTCAAAAGACAATCCATCTAAATAGCCCCTTGTCAAAAGACAATCCATCTAAATAACCCCTTGTCAAAAGACAATCCATCTAAATAACCCCTTGTCAAAAGACAATCCATCTAAATAACCCCTTGTCAAAAGACAATCCATCTAAATAACCCTCTGTCAAAAGACAATCCATCTATATAACCCGCTGTCAAAAGACAATCCATCTAAATAACCCCTTGTCAAAAGACAATCCATCTAAATAACCCCCTGTCAAAAGACAATCCATCTAAATAACCCCTTGTCAAAAGACAATCCATCTAAATAACCCCTTGTCAAAAGACAATCCATCTAAATAACCCCCTGTCAAAAGACAATCCATCTAAATAACCCCTTGTCAAAAGACAATCCATCTAAATAACCCGCTGTCAAAAGACAATCCATCTAAATAACCCCTTGTCAAAAGACAATCCATGTAAATAACCCGCTGTCAAAAGACAATCCATCTAAATAACCCCCTGTCAAAAGACAATCCATCTAAATAACACCCTGTCAAAAGACAATCCATCTAAATAACCCCTTGTCAAAAGACAATCCATGTAAATAACCCCTTGTCAAAAGACAATCCATCTAAATAACCCCTTGTCAAAAGACAATCCATCTAAATAACCCCTTGTCAAAAGACAACCCATCTAAATAACCCCTTGTCAAAAGACAATCCATCTAAATAACCCCTTGTCAAAAGACAATCCCTCTAAATAACCCCTTGTCAAAAGACAATCCATCTAAATAACCCCTTGTCAAAAGACAATCCATCTAAATAACCCCCTGTCAAAAGACAATCCATCTAAATAACCCCCTGTCAAAAGACAATCCATCTAAATAACCCCTTGTCAAAAGACAATCCATCTAAATAACCCCTTGTCAAAAGACAATCCATCTAAATAACCCCTTGTCAAAAGACAATCCATCTAAATAACCCCTTGTCAAAAGACAATCCATCTAAATAACCCCCTGTCAAAAGACAACCCATCTAAATACCCCCTTGTCAAAAGACAACCCATCTAAATAACCCCCTGTCAAAAGACAATCCATCTAAATACCCCTGTCAAAAGACAATCCATCTAAATAACCCCTTGTCAAAAGACAATCCATCTAAATAACCCCCTGTCAAAAGACAATCCATCTAAATAACCCCTTGTCAAAAGACAATCCATCTAAATAACCCCTTGTCAAAAGACAATCCATCTAAATAACCCCTTGTCAAAAGACAATCCATCTAAATAACCCCTTGTCAAAAGACAATCCATCTAAATAACCCCCTGTCAAAAGACAACCCATCTAAATACCCCCTTGTCAAAAGACAACCCATCTAAATAACCCCCTGTCAAAAGACAATCCATCTAAATACCCCCTGTCAAAAGACAATCCATCTAAATAACCCCCTGTCAAAAGACAATCCATCTAAATAACCCCCTGTCAAAAGACAATCCATCTAAATAACCCCTTGTCAAAAGACAATCCATCTAAATAACCCCCTGTCAAAAGACAATCCATCTAAATAACCCCCTGTCAAAAGACAACCCATCTAAATAACCCCTTGTCAAAAGACAATCCATCTAAATAACCCCCTGTCAAAAGACAATCCATCTAAATAACCCCCTGTCAAAAGACAATCCATCTAAATAACCCCCTGTCAAAAGACAATCCATCTAAATAACCCATTGTCAAAAGACAATCCATCTAAATAACCCCTTGTCAAAAGACAATCCATCTAAATACCCCCTGTCAAAAGACAATCCATCTAAATAACCCCCGTCAAAAGACAATCCATCTAAATAACCCCTTGTCAAAAGACAATCCATCTAAATACCCCCTGTCAAAAGACAATCCATCTAAATAGCCCCTTGTCAAAAGACAATCCATCTAAATAACCCCTTGTCAAAAGACAATCCATCTAAATAACCCCTTGTCAAAAGACAATCCATCTAAATAACCCCTTGTCAAAAGACAATCCATCTAAATAACCCCCTGTCAAAAGACAATCCATCTATATAACCCGCTGTAAAAAGACAATCCATCTAAATAACCCCCTGTCAAAAGACAATCCATCGAAATAACCCCTTGTCAAAAGACAATCCATCTAAATAACCCCCTGTCAAAAGACAACCCATCTAAATACCCCCTTGTCAAAAGACAACCCATCTAAATAACCCCCTGTCAAAAGACAATCCATCTAAATAACCCCCTGTCAAAAGACAATCCATCTAAATAACCCCTTGTCAAAAGACAATCCATCTAAATACCCCACTGTTAGAAGACAACCCATCTAAACAACCCCCTTTTAAAAGACATTCCATCTGAACCCCACTGTTGAAAGACAATCCATCTAAATAAACCACTGTGAAAAGACAGCCCTTCTAAATACCCCCTGTCAAAAGACAATCCATCTAAATAACCCCTTGTCAAAAGACAATCCATCTAAATAACCCCCTGTCAAAAGACAATCCATCTAAATAACCCCTTGTCAAAAGACAATCCATCTAAATAACCCCCTGTCAAATGACAATCCATCTAAATAACCCCCTGTCAAAAGACAACCCATCTAAATAACCCCTTGTCAAAAGACAATCCATCTAAATAACCCCCTGTCAAAAGACAATCCATCTAAATAACCCCCTGTCAAAAGACAATCCATCTAAATAACCCCCTGTCAAAAGACAATCCATCTAAATAACCCCTTGTCAAAAGACAATCCATCTAAATAACCCCTTGTCAAAAGACAATCCCTCTAAATAACCCCTTGTCAAAAGACAATCCATCTAAATAACCCCCTGTCAAAAGACAATCCATCTAAATAACCCCCTGTCAAAAGACAATCCATCTAAATAACCCCTTGTCAAAAGACAATCCATCTAAATAACACCCTGTCAAAAGACAACCCATCTAAATAACCCCTTGTCAAAAGACAATCCATGTAAATAACCCCTTGTCAAAAGACAATCCATCTAAATAACCCCTTGTCAAAAGACAATCCATCTAAATAACCCCTTGTCAAAAGACAACCCATCTAAATAACCCCTTGTCAAAAGACAATCCATCTAAATAACCCCTTGTCAAAAGACAATCCCTCTAAATAACCCCTTGTCAAAAGACAATCCATCTAAATAACCCCCTGTCAAAAGACAATCCATCTAAATAACCCCTTGTCAAAAGACAATCCATCTAAATAACCCCTTGTCAAAAGACAATCCATCTAAATAACCCCTTGTCAAAAGACAATCCATCTAAATAACCCCTTGTCAAAAGACAATCCATCTAAATAACCCCCTTTCAAAAGACAACCCATCTAAATACCCCCTTGTCAAAAGACAACCCATCTAAATAACCCCCTGTCAAAAGACAATCCATCTAAATACCCCCTGTCAAAAGACAATCCATCTAAATAACCCCTTGTCAAAAGACAATCCATCTAAATAACCCCCTGTCAAAAGACAATCCATCTAAATAACCCCTTGTCAAAAGACAATCCATCTAAATAACCCCTTGTCAAAAGACAATCCATCTAAATAACCCCTTGTCAAAAGACAATCCATCTAAATAACCCCTTGTCAAAAGACAATCCATCTAAATAACCCCCTGTCAAAAGACAACCCATCTAAATACCCCCTTGTCAAAAGACAACCCATCTAAATAACCCCCTGTCAAAAGACAATCCATCTAAATACCCCCTGTCAAAAGACAATCCATCTAAATAACCCCCTGTCAAAAGACAATCCATCTAAATAACCCCTTGTCAAAAGACAATCCATCTAAATACCCCACTGTTAGAAGACAACCCATCTAAACAACCCCCTTTTAAAAGACATTCCATCTGAACCCCCCTGTTGAAAGACAATCCATCTAAATAAACCACTGTGAAAAGACAGCCCTTCTAAATACCCCCTGTCAAAAGACAATCCATCTAAATAACCCCTTGTCAAAAGACAATCCATCTAAATAACCCCCTGTCAAAAGACAATCCATCTAAATAACCCCTTGTCAAAAGACAATCCATCTAAATAACCCCCTGTCAAAAGACAATCCATCTAAATAACCCCCTGTCAAAAGACAACCCATCTAAATAACCCCTTGTCAAAAGACAATCCATCTAAATAACCCCCTGTCAAAAGACAATCCATCTAAATAACCCCCTGTCAAAAGACAATCCATCTAAATAACCCCCTGTCAAAAGACAATCCATCTAAATAACCCCTTGTCAAAAGACAATCCATCTAAATAACCCCTTGTCAAAAGACAATCCATCTAAATACCCCCTGTCAAAAGACAATCCATCTAAATAACCCCCTGTCAAAAGACAATCCATCTAAGTAACCCCTTGTCAAAAGACAATCCATCTAAATAACCCCTTGTCAAAAGACAATCCATCTAAATACCCCCTGTCAAAAGACAATCCATCTAAATAACCCCCTGTCAAAAGACAATCCATCTAAATAACCCCTTGTCAAAAGACAATCCATCTAAATACCCCCTGTCAAAAGACAATCCATCTAAATAGCCCCTTGTCAAAAGACAATCCATCTAAATAACCCCTTGTCAAAAGACAATCCATCTAAATAACCCCTTGTCAAAAGACAATCCATTTAAATAACCCCTTGTCAAAAGACAATCCATCTAAATAACCCCCTGTCAAAAGACAATCCATCTATATAACCCGCTGTCAAAAGACAATCCATCTAAATAACCCCCTGTCAAAAGACAATCCATCGAAATAACCCCTTGTCAAAAGACAATCCATCTAAATAACCCCCTGTCAAAAGACAACCCATCTAAATACCCCCTTGTCAAAAGACAACCCATCTAAATAACCCCCTGTCAAAAGACAATCCATCTAAATACCCCCTGTCAAAAGACAATCCATCTAAATAACCCCCTGTCAAAAGACAATCCATCTAAATAACCCCTTGTCAAAAGACAATCCATCTAAATACCCCACTGTTAGAAGACAACCCATCTAAACAACCCCCTTTTAAAAGACATTCCATCTGAACCCCCCTGTTGAAAGACAATCCATCTAAATAAACCACTGTGAAAAGACAGCCCTTCTAAATACCCCCTGTCAAAAGACAATCCATCTAAATAACCCCTTGTCAAAAGACAATCCATCTAAATAACCCCCTGTCAAAAGACAATCCATCTAAATAACCCCTTGTCAAAAGACAATCCATCTAAATAACCCCCTGTCAAATGACAATCCATCTAAATAACCCCCTGTCAAAAGACAACCCATCTAAATAACCCCTTGTCAAAAGACAATCCATCTAAATAACCCCCTGTCAAAAGACAATCCATCTAAATAACCCCCTGTCAAAAGACAATCCATCTAAATAACCCCCTGTCAAAAGACAATCCATCTAAATAACCCCTTGTCAAAAGACAATCCATCTAAATAACCCCTTGTCAAAAGACAATCCCTCTAAATAACCCCTTGTCAAAAGACAATCCATCTAAATAACCCCTTGTCAAAAGACAATCCATCTAAATAACCCCCTGTCAAAAGACAATCCATCTAAATACCCCCTGTCAAAAGACAATCCATCTAAATAACCCCTTGTCAAAAGACAATCCATCTAAATAACCCCCTGTCAAAAGACAATCCATCTAAATAACCCCTTGTCAAAAGACAATCCATCTAAATAACCCCTTGTCAAAAGACAATCCATCTAAATAACCCCTTGTCAAAAGACAATCCATCTAAATAACCCCTTGTCAAAAGACAATCCATCTAAATAACCCCCTGTCAAAAGACAACCCATCTAAATACCCCCTTGTCAAAAGACAACCCATCTAAATAACCCCCTTGTCAAAAGACAATCCATCTAAATACCCCCTGTCAAAAGACAATCCATCTAAATAACCCCCTGTCAAAAGACAATCCATCTAAATAACCCCTTGTCAAAAGACAATCCATCTAAATACCCCACTGTTAGAAGACAACCCATCTAAACAACCCCCTTTTAAAAGACATTCCATCTGAACCCCCCTGTTGAAAGACAATCCATCTAAATAAACCACTGTGAAAAGACAGCCCTTCTAAATACCCCCTGTCAAAAGACAATCCATCTAAATAACCCCTTGTCAAAAGACAATCCATCTAAATAACCCCCTGTCAAAAGACAATCCATCTAAATAACCCCTTGTCAAAAGACAATCCATCTAAATAACCCCCTGTAAAAAGACAATCCATCTAAATAACCCCCTGTCAAAAGACAACCCATCTAAATAACCCCTTGTCAAAAGACAATCCATCTAAATAACCCCCTGTCAAAAGACAATCCATCTAAATAACCCCCTGTCAAAAGACAATCCATCTAAATAACCCCCTGTCAAAAGACCCTCCATCTAAATAACCCCTTGTCAAAAGACAATCCATCTAAATAACCCCTTGTCAAAAGACAATCCATCTAAATTCCCCCTGTCAAAAGACAATCCATCTAAATAACCCCCTGTCAAAAGACAATCCATCTAAATAACCCCTTGTCAAAAGACAATCCATCTAAATACCCCCTGTCAAAAGACAATCCATCTAAATAGCCCCTTGTCAAAAGACAATCCATCTAAATAACCCCTTGTCAAAAGACAATCCATCTAAATAACCCCTTGTCAAAAGACAATCCATCTAAATAACCCCTTGTCAAAAGACAATCCATCTAAATAACCCCCTGTCAAAAGACAATCCATCTATATAACCCGCTGTCAAAAGACAATCCATCTAAATAACCCCCTGTCAAAAGACAATCCATCGAAATAACCCCTTGTCAAAAGACAATCCATCTAAATAACCCCCTGTCAAAAGACAACCCATCTAAATACCCCCTTGTCAAAAGACAACCCATCTAAATAACCCCCTGTCAAAAGACAATCCATCTAAATACCCCCTGTCAAAAGACAATCCATCTAAATAACCCCCTGTCAAAAGACAATCCATCTAAATAACCCCTTGTCAAAAGACAATCCATCTAAATACCCCACTGTTAGAAGACAACCCATCTAAACAACCCCCTTTTAAAAGACATTCCATCTGAACCCCCCTGTTGAAAGACAATCCATCTAAATAAACCACTGTGAAAAGACAGCCCTTCTAAATACCCCCTGTCAAAAGACAATCCATCTAAATAACCCCTTGTCAAAAGACAATCCATCTAAATAACCCCCTGTCAAAAGACAATCCATCTAAATAACCCCTTGTCAAAAGACAATCCATCTAAATAACCCCCTGTCAAATGACAATCCATCTAAATAACCCCCTGTCAAAAGACAACCCATCTAAATAACCCCTTGTCAAAAGACAATCCATCTAAATAACCCCCTGTCAAAAGACAATCCATCTAAATAACCCCCTGTCAAAAGACAATCCATCTAAATAACCCCCTGTCAAAAGACAATCCATCTAAATAACCCCTTGTCAAATGACAATCCATCTAAATAACCCCTTGTCAAAAGACAATCCATCTAAATACCCCCTGTCAAAAGACAATCCATCTAAATAACCCCCTGTCAAAAGACAATCCATCTAAATAACCCCTTGTCAAAAGACAATCCATCTAAATACCCCCTGTCAAAAGACAATCCATCTAAATAGCCCCTTGTCAAAAGACAATCCATCTAAATAACCCCTTGTCAAAAGACAATCCATCTAAATAACCCCTTGTCAAAAGACAATCCATCTAAATAACCCCTTGTCAAAAGACAATCCATCTAAATAACCCCCTGTCAAAAGACAATCCATCTAGATAACCCGCTGTCAAAAGACATTCCATCTAAATAACCCCTTGTCAAAAGACAATCCGTCTAAATAACCCCCTGTCAAAGACAATCCATCTAAATAACCCTTTGTCAAAAGACAATCCATCTAAATAACCCCTTGTCAAATGACAATCCATCTAAATAACCCCCTGTCAAAAGACAATCCATCTAAATAACCCCTTGTCAAAAGACAATCCATCTAAATAACCCGCTGTCAAAAGACAATCCATCTAAATAACCCCTTGTCAAAAGACAATCCATCTAAATAACCCGCTGTCAAAAGACAATCCATCTAAATAACCCCCTGTCAAAAGACAATCCATCTAAATAACCCCCTGTCAAAAGACAATCCATCTAAATAACCCCTTGTCAAAAGACAATCCATCTAAATAACCCCTTGTCAAAAGACAATCCATCTAAATAACCCCTTGTCAAAAGACAATCCATCTAAATAACCCCTTGTCAAAAGACAATCCATCTAAATAACCCCTTGTCAAAAGACAATCCATCTAAATAACCCCTTGTCAAAAGACAATCCATCTAAATAACCCCTTGTCAAAAGACAATCCATCTAAATAACCCCCTGTCAAAAGACAATCCATCTAAATAACCCCTTGTCAATAGACAATCCATCTAAATAACCCCTTGTCAAAAGACAATCCATCTAAATAACCCCTTGTCAAAAGACAATCCATCTAAATAACCCCCTGTCAAAAGACAATCCATCTAAATAACCCCCTGTCCAAAGACAACCCATCTAAATACCCCCTTGTTAAAAGACAGCACATCTAAATAACCCCCTCTTAAAAGCCAATCCATCTAAATACCCCCACGTTAAAAGACATCCCATCTAAACACCACTGCCAAAAGACAATCCGTCAGAATACCCCCCTGTTAAAAGACAAGCCATCTAAATACCCCAATGCTAAAAGGCAACCCATCTAATTAACCCCCGGTTTAAAGGCAACCAATCGAAATACGCCCCTGTTGAAGGACAAACCATCTAAACCCCCTGTGAAAAGACAACCCATCAAATTAACCCCCTGTTAAAAGACAACCCATCTACGTACCCCCCTGTTAATAGTTGATCCATCTAAATTCCCCACTGATAAAAGACAATCCTTCTAAATCCCCCTGTTAAAAGACAACACATCTGAGTACCCCCCTGTTAAAATGCAATCCATAGAAATACGCCCCTGTTGAAGGAATACCCATCTAATTAACCCCCTGTTAAATTAACCCATCTAAGTACCACCCTGTTAAAAGACAATCCATCGAAATACGCCCCTGGTAAAGGACAAACCATCTAAATCCCCCCTTGTTAAATGAAAATCCATCTCAATACCGCCTGTTAAAAGACAACTCGTATAAACCCCCATGTTAAAAGACAACCCATCTAAACCCCTAATGTTAAAATACAATCCATCGAAATAACACCCTGTGAATAGAAAATCCATCAAAATACGCCTTGTTAAAAGACAACCCATCTAAATACTCCCCTGTTAAAAGACAACCCATCTAAATCCCCCTCTTAAAAGACAACACATCTAAATACCCTCCTGTTAAAAGACAACACATCTAAATAGCCCCTGTTAACAGACAACCCATCTAAATACCCCCCTGTTAAAAGACTATCCATCTAAATCCTCCTGTTAAAAGACAACACATTTAAATACCCCACTGTGAAAAGTCAACCCTTCTAAATACCTCCCTGTTAAAAGACAACACATTTAAATACCCCACTGTTAAAAGTCAACCCTTCTAAATACTTCCCTGTTAAAAGACAACCCATCTAACTACCCTCCTGTTAAAAGTCAACCCTTCTAAATACCCTCCTGTTAAAAGACAACACATTTAAATACCCCACTGCTAAAAGTCAAACCTTCTAAATACCTCCCTGTTAAAAGACAACTCATCTAAACAAACCCTGTTAAAAGGCAACCCATCTAAACCCCCTCCCCACGTTAAAAGGCAATCCATCTAAATACCCCAAAGTTTAAAGACATCCCAGCTAAACGCCCTGTTAAAAGACAACCCATCTAATTAACCCCCTGTTAAAATTAACCTATCTAAGTACCCCCCTGTTCAAAGGCAATCCATCGAAATACGCCCCTGGTAAAGGACAAACCATCTAAATCCCCCCTTGTAAAACGAAAATCCATCTCAATACCCCCTGTTAAAAGACAACTCGTATAAACCCCCCATGTTAAAAGACAACCCATCTAAACCCCTAATGTTAAAATACAATCCATCAAAATAACACACTGTTAAAAGAAAACCCATCTAAATACCCCCCTGTTAAAATACAACCCATCTAAATAGCCCCCTGTTAATAGAAAATCGATCTGAATACCCCCTGTTAAAAGACAACCCATCTGAGCCCCCCTTTTAAAAGACATTCCATCTCAATCCCCCTGTTAAAAGACAACCCATCTAGTTAATCCCCTGTTAAAAGACAACCCATCTAAATAACCCCCTGTCAAAAGACAATCCATCTAAATAACCCCTTGTCAAAAGACAATCCATCTAAATAACCCCCTGTCAAAAGACAATCCATCTAAATAACCCCTTGTCAAAAGACAATCCATCTAAATAACCCCCTGTCAAAAGACAATCCATCGAAATAACCCCCTGTCAAAAGACAATCCATCTAAATAACCCCCTGTCAAAAGACAATCCATCTAAATAACCCCTTGTCAAAAGACAATCCATCTAAATAACCCCTTGTCAAAAGACAATCCATCTAAATAACCCCCTGTCAAAAGACAATCCATCTAAATAACCCCCTGTCAAAAGACAATCCATCTAAATAACCCCCTGTCAAAAGACAATCCATCTAAATAAACCCCTGTCAAAAGGCAATCCATCTAAATAACCCCCTGTCAAAAGGCAACCCATCTAAATAACCCCCTGTCAAAAGACAACCCATCTAAATAACCCCTTGTCAAAAGACAATCCATCTAAATAAGCCCTTGTCAAAAGACAATCCATCTAAATAACCCCCTGTCAAAAGACAATCCATCTAAATTACCCCTTGTCAAAAGACAATCCATCTAAATAACCCCTTGTCAAAAGACAATCCATCTAAATACCCCACTGTTAGAAGACAATCCATCTAAATAACCCCCTGTCAAAAGACAATCCATCTAAATAAGCCCTTGTCAAAAGACAATCCATCTAAATAACCCCCTGTCAAAAGACAATCCATCTCAATAACCCCCTGTCAAAAGACAATCCATCTAAATACCCCCTTGTTAAAAGACAACACATCGAAATAACCCCCTCTTAAAAGCCAATCCATCTAAATACCCCCCCGTTAAAAGACATCCCATCTAAACACCACTGCCAAAAGACAATCCGTCAGAATAACCCCCTGTTAAAAGACAAGCCATCTAAATACCCCAATGCTAAAAGGCAACCCATCTAAATCCCCCTGTTAAAAGACAACACATCTGAGTACCCCCCTGTTAAAATGCAATCCATAGAAATACGCCCCTGTTGAAGGAATACCCATCTAATTAACCCCCTGTTAAAATTAACCCATCTAAGTACCCCCCTGTTAAAAGACAATCCATCGAAATACGCCCCTGGTAAAGGACAAACCATCTAAATCCCCCCTTGTTAAATGAAAATCCATCTCAATACCGCCTGTTAAAAGACAACTCGTATAAACCCCCCATGTTAAAAGACAACCCATCTAAAACCCTAATGTTAAAATACAATCCATCAAAATAACACCCTGTGAAAAGAAAATCCATCAAAATACGCCTTGTTAAAAGACAACCCATCTAGATACTCCCCTGTTAAAAGACAACCCATCTAAGACCCCCCATTTTAAAAGACATTCCATCTAAATACCCTTCTGTAAAAAGACAACCCGTCTAAATAGCCCCCTGTTAATGTCAAGCCATCTAAATACCTCACTGTTAAAAGACAACCCATCTAAATCCCCCTCTTAAAAGACAACACATCTAAATACCCTCCTGTTAAAAGACAACACATCTAAATAGCCCCTGTTAACAGACAACCCATCTAAATACCCCCCTGTTAAAAGACAACACATTTAAATACCCCACTGTTAAAAGTCAACCCTTCTAAATACCTCCCTGTTAAAAGACAACACATTTAAATACCCCACTGTTAAAAGTCAACCCTTCTAAATACTTCCCTGTTAAAAGACAACCCATCTAACTACCCTCTTGTTAAAAGTCAACCCTTCTAAATACCCTCCTGTTAAAAGACAACACATTTAAATACCCCACTGCTAAAAGTCAAACCTTCTAAATACCTCCCTGTTAAAAGACAACCCATCTAAACAAACCCTGTTAAAAGGCAACCCATCTAAACCCCCTCCCCACGTTAAAAGGCAATCCATCTAAATACCCCAAAGTTTAAAGACATCCCAGCTAAACGCCCTGTTAAAAGACAACCCATCTAATTAACCCCCTGTTAAAATTAACCCATCTAAGTACCCCCCTGTTCAAAGGCAATCCATCGAAATACGCCCCTGGTAAAGGACAAACCATCTAAATCCCCCCTTGTTAAACGAAAATCCATCTCAATACCCCCTGTTAAAAGACAACTCGTATAAACCCCCGATGTTAAAAGACAACCCATCTAAACCCCTAATGTTAAAATACAATCCATCAAAATAACACACTGTGAAAAGAAAACCCATCTAAATACCCCCCTGTTAAAATACAACCCATCTAAGTAACCCCCAGTTAAAAGAAAATCGATCTGAATACCCCCTGTTAAAAGACAACCCATCTGAGCCCCCCTTTTAAAAGACATTCCATCTAAACCCCCCTGTTAAAAGACAACCCATCTAATTAATCCATTGTTAAAAGACAACCCATCTAAATACCCCCCTGTTAAAAGGCAATCCATCGAACTACGCCCCTGTTGAAGGACAAACCATTTAAATACCCTCTGTTAAAAGACAATAAATCGAAATACGCCCCACTTAAAAGCCAATCGATCTAAACACCCTCTGTTAAAAGACAACCCATCTAAGTACCCCACTGTTAAAAGACAACCCATCTAAATACCCCCCTCGTAAAAGACAATCCATCTAAATACCCCCTGTTAAACGACAATCCATCTAAATACCGCCGGTTGAAAGACATCGCATCTAAACACCACTGCTAAAAGACAAGACGGCAAAATACCCCCCTGTTAAAAGACAACACATCTAAAACCCCCTGTTAAAAGACAACCCATCGAAATACCCTCCTGTTAAAAGACAACCCGTCTAAATAGCCCCCTGTTAATGTCAAGCCATCTAAATATCTCACTGTTAAAAGACAATCCATCTAAAACCTCCTGTTAAAAGACAACCCATCTAAATACCCTCCTGTTGAAATATAACCCATCTAAATAAACCCCTGTTAAAAGACAATCCATCTAAATAGCCCCGTTAAAATACAACCCATCTAAATACCCCCTGCTAAAAGACAAAATATGTAAACCCCCGTTAAAAGACAACCCATCTGAGCCCCCCTTTTAAAAGACATTCCATCTAAATCCCCCTGTTAAAAGACAACCCATCTAATTAATCCATTGTTAAAAGACAACCCATCTAAATACCCCCCTGTTAAAAGGCAATTCATCGAACTACGCCCCTGTTGAAGGACAAACCATTTAAATACCCTCTGTTAAAAGACAATAAATCGAAATACGCCCCAATTAAAAGCCAATCGATCTAAACACCCTCTGTTAAAAGACAACCCATCTAAGTACCCCACTGTTAAAAGACAACCCATCTAAATACCCCCCTCTTAAAAGACAATCCATCTAAATACCCCCTGTTAAACGACAATCCATCTAAATACCGCCGGTTGAAAGACATCGCATCTAAACACCACTGCTAAAAGACAAGACGGCAAAATACCCCCCTGTTAAAAGACAACACATCTAAAACCCCCTGTTAAAAGACAACCCATCGAAATACCCTCCTGTTAAAAGACAACCCGTCTAAATAGCCCCCTGTTAATGTCAAGCCATCTAAATATCTCACTGTTAAAAGACAATCCATCTAAAACCTCCTGTTAAAAGACAACCCATCTAAATACCCTCCTGTTGAAATATAACCCATCTAAATAAACCCCTGTTAAAAGACAATCCATCTAAATAGCCCCGTTAAAATACAACCCATCTAAATACCCCCTGCTAAAAGACAAAATATGTAAACCCCCCGTTAATAGACAACCCATCTAAATACCCTCCTGTTTAAAGACAACCTATCTAAATACCCTCCTGTTAAAAGACAACACATTTAAATACCCCACTGTTAAAAGTCAACCCTCCAAAATACCTCCCTGTTAAAAGATAACCCATCTAAACAACCCCTCTTAAAAAACAACCCATCTAAAACCCCCCACCACGTTAAAAGCAAATCCATCTAAATACCCCAAAGTTTAAAGACATCCCAGCTAAACCACCTGTTAAAAGACAACCCATCTAATTAACCACCTGTTAAAAGACAACCCATCTAAGTACCCCCCTGTTGAAAGACAATCCATCGAAATACGCCCCCGGTAAAGCACAAACCATCTAAATCCCCTCCCCCCCCTGTTAAAAGAAAATCCATCTAAATACCCCACTGTTAGAAGACAACCCATCTAAACACCCCCCTTTTAAAAGACATTCCATCTAAACCCCCCTGTTAAAAGACAATCCATCTAAATACCCCCCTGTCAAAAGACAACCCATCTATATACCCTCTGTTAAAAGACAACTCGTCTGAACCCCACAGTTAAAAGACAATCTATGTAAATAAACCACTGTGAAAAGACAACCCTTCTAAATAAACCACTGTTAAAAGACAACCCATCTAAATAAACCACTGTTAAAAGACAGCCCATCTAAATAAACCACTGTTAAAAGCCAACCCATCTAAATACCCCACTGTTAAAAGACAATCCATCTCAATAAACCACTGTTAAAAGACAACCCTTCTAAATACCCCCTGTTAAAAGACAACCCATCTAAATAAACCACTGTTAAAAGACAACCCATCTAAATACCCCCCTGTGAAAAGACAACCCATCTAAATACCCCCTGTTAAAAGACATCTCGTATAAACCCCGCATGTTAAAAGGTCACCCATCTAACACCCCCCATTTCAAAAGACATTCCATCTAAATACCCCCCTGTTAAAAGACAAACCATCTAAATAAACCACTGTTAAAAGACAACCCATCTAAATAAACCACTGTGAAAAGACAACCCATCTAAATACCCCACTGTTAAAAGACAACCCATCTAAATAAACCACTGTTAAAAGACAACCCATCTAAATAAACCACTGTTAAAAGACAACCCATCTAAATACCCCCTGTTAAAAGACAACCCATCTAAATAAACCACTGTTAAAAGACAACCCATCTAAATAAACCACTGTTAACAGACAACCCATCTAAATACCCCACTGTTAAAAGACAATCCATCTAAATAAACCACTGTTAAAAGACAACCCTTCTAAATACCCCCTGTTAAAAGACAACCCATCTAAATAAACCACTGTTAAAAGACAACCCATCTAAATAACCAACTGTGAAAAGACAACCCATCTAAATACCCCACTGTTAAAAGACAACCCATCTAAATAAACCACTGTTCAAAGACAACCCATCTAAATACCCTCTGTTAAAAGACAACCCATCTAAATAAAGCACTGTTAAAAGACAACCCATCTAAATAAACCACTGTTAAAAGACAGCCCATCTAAATAAACCACTGTTAAAAGCCAACCCATCTAAATACCCCACTGTTAAAAGACAATCCATCTCAATAAACCACTGTTAAAAGACAACCCTTCTAAATACCCCCTGTTAAAAGACAACCCATCTAAATAAACCACTGTTAAAAGACAACCCATCTAAATACCCCCCTGTGAAAAGACAACCCATCTAAATACCCCCTGTTAAAAGACATCTCGTATAAACCCCGCATGTTAAAAGGTCACCCATCTAACACCCCCCATTTCAAAAGACATTCCATCTAAATACCCCCCTGTTAAAAGACAAACCATCTAAATAAACCACTGTTAAAAGACAACCCATCTAAATAAACCACTGTGAAAAGACAACCCATCTAAATACCCCACTGTTAAAAGACAACCCATCTAAATAAACCACTGTTAAAAGACAACCCATCTAAATAAACCACTGTTAAAAGACAACCCATCTAAATACCCCCTGTTAAAAGACAACCCATCTAAATAAACCACTGTTAAAAGACAACCCATCTAAATAAACCACTGTTAACAGACAACCCATCTAAATACCCCACTGTTAAAAGACAATCCATCTAAATAAACCACTGTTAAAAGACAACCCTTCTAAATACCCCCTGTTAAAAGACAACCCATCTAAATAAACCACTGTTAAAAGACAACCCATCTAAATAACCAACTGTGAAAAGACAACCCATCTAAATACCCCACTGTTAAAAGACAACCCATCTAAATAAACCACTGTTCAAAGACAACCCATCTAAATACCCTCTGTTAAAAGACAACCCATCTAAATAAAGCACTGTTAAAAGACAACCCATCTAAATAAACCACTGTTAAAAGACAACCCATCTAAATACCCCACTGTTAAAAGACAACCCATCTAAATAAACCACTGTTAAAAGACAATCCATCTAAATAAACCACTGTTAAAAGACAACCCATCTAAATACCCCACTGTTAAAAGACAACCCATCTAAATACCCCACTGTTAAAAGACAACCCATCTAAATACCCTCTGTTAAAAGACAATCCATCTAAATACCCCACTGTTAAAATTCAACCCATCTAAAACACCCCTGTCAAAAGGCAACCCGTCTAAATACCCTCCTGTTTAAAGACAACCTATCTAAATCCCCCTGTTAATAGACAAGCCATCAAAATACCCCCTGTCAAAAGACAACCCATCTAAATACCCCCTGTTAAAAGACATCTCGTATAAACCCCGCATGTTAAAAGGTCACCCATCTAACACCCCCCATTTCAAAAGACATTCCATCTAAATACCCCCCTGTTAAAAGACAAACCATCTAAATAAACCACTGTTAAAAGACAACCCATCTAAATAAACCACTGTGAAAAGACAACCCATCTAAATACCCCACTGTTAAAAGACAACCCATCTAAATACCCCACTGTTAAAAGACAACCCATCTAAATACCCTCTGTTAAAAGACAATCCATCTAAATACCCCACTGTTAAAATTCAACCCATCTAAAACACCCCTGTCAAAAGGCAACCCATCTAAATACCCTCCTGTTTAAAGACAACCTATCTAAATCCCCCTGTTAATAGACAAGCCATCAAAATACCCCCCTCTCAAAAGACAACCCATCTAAATGATAAGAGTTAGAACAGGGCCAATCAAGGATAGTAGTGGGAAGTTGTGTGCGGAATCAGAGGAGATAGGGGAAGGGTTAAATGAATATTTTTCGTCAGTATTTACAGTAGAGAAAGAAAAAGTTGCCGAGGAGATTACTGAGATACAGCCTACTAGGCTAGATGGGATTGAGATTCACAAGGAGGAGGTGTTAGCAATTTTGGAAAGAGTGAAAATAGATAAGTCCCCTGGGCCAGATGGGATTTATCCTAGGATTCTCTGGGAAGCCAGGGAGGAGATTGCAGAGCCGTTGTTGTTGATCTTTAAGTCGTCATTGTCGACAGGAGTAGTGCCGGAGGACTGGAGGATAGCAAATGTTGTCCCCTTGTTCAAGAAAGGGAGTAGAGACAGCCCTGGTAATTATAGACCTGTGAGCCTTACTTCGGTTGTGGGTAAAATGTTGGAAAAGGTTATAAGAGACAGGATTTATAATCATCTTGAAAAGAATAAGTTCATTTGCGATAGTCAGCACGGTTTTGTGAAAGGTAGGTCGTGCCTCACAAACCTTATTGAGTTTTTCGAGAAGGTGACCAAAAAGGTGGATGAGGGTAAAGCCGTGGATGTGGTGTATATGGATTTCAGTAAGGCGTTTGATAAGGTTCCCCACGGTAGGCTATTGCAGAAAATACAGAAGTATGGGGTTGAAGGTGATTTAGAGCTTTGGATCAGAAATTGGCTAGCTGAAAGAAGACAGAGGGTGGTGGTTGATGGCAAATGTTCATCCTGGAGTTTAGTTACTAGTGGTGTACCGCAAGGTTCTGTTTTGGGGCCACTGCTGTTTGTCATTTTTATAAACGACCTGGATGAGGGTGTCGAAGGGTGGGTTAGTAAATTTGCGGATGACACGAAGGTCGGTGGAGTTGTGGATAGTGTCGAAGGGTGTTGTAGGGTACAGAGGGACATAGATAGGCTGCAGAGCTGGGCTGAGAGATGGCAAATGGAGTTTAATGCGGAGAAGTGTGAGGTGATTCACTTTGGAAGGAGTAACAGCAATGCAGAGTACTGGGCTAATGGGAAGATTCTTGGTAGTGTAGATGAGCAGAGAGATCTTGGTATCCAGGTACATAAATCCCTGAAAGTTGCTACCCAGGTTAATAGGGCTGTTAAGAAGGCATATGGTGTGTTAGCCTTTATTAGTAGGGGGATCGAGTTTCAGAGCCACGGGGTCATGATGCAGCTGTACAAAACTCTGGTGAGGCCGCACCTGGAGTATTGCGTGCAGTTCTGGTCACCGCATTATAGGAAGGATGTCGAAGCTTTGGAAAGGGTGCAGAGGAGATTTACTAGGATGTTGCCTGGTATGGAAGGAAGGTCTTACGAGGAAAGGCTGAGGGACTTGGGGTTGTTTTCGTTAGAGAGAAGGAGGAGGAGAGGTGACTTAATAGAGACATACAAGATAATCAGAGGGTTAGATAGGGTGGATAGTGAGAGTCTTTTTCCTCGGATGAGGATGGCAAACACGAGGGGACATAGCTTTAAGTTGAGGGGTGAAAGATATAGGACAGATGTCAGAGGTAGTTTCTTTACGCAGAGAGTAGTAGGGGCGTGGAACGCCCTGCCTGCAACAGTAGTAGACTCGCCAACTTTAAGGGCATTTAAGTGGTCATTGGATAGACATATGGATGTAAATGGAATAGTGTAGGTCAGATGATCGGCGCAACATCGAGGGCCGAAGGGCCTGTACTGCGCTGTAATATTCTAATTCTAAAATCTGAGCCCCCCTTTTAAAAGACATTCCATCTAAATCCCCCTGTTAAAAGACAACCCTTCTAATTAATCCCCTGTTAAAAGACAACCCATCTAAATACCCCCCTGTTAAAAGGCAATCCATCGAACTACGCCCCTGTTGAAGGACAAAACCATCTAAACAACCACTGTTAAAAGCCAATCGATCTAAACACCCTCTGTTAAAAGACAACCCATCTAAGTACCCCACTGTTAAAAGACAACCCATCTAAATACCCCCGTCGTAAAAGACAATCCATCTAAATACCTCCTGTTAAACGACAATCCATCTAAATACCGCCGGTTGAAAGACATCGCATCTAAACACCACTGCTAAAAGACAAGACGGCAAAATACCCCCCTGTTAAAAGACAACACATCTAAAACCCCCTGTTAAAAGACAACCCATCGAAATACCATCCTGTTAAAAGACAACCCGTCTAAATAGCCCCCTGTTAATGTCAAGCCATCTAAATACCTCACTGTTAAAAGACAACCCATCTAAATACCCCCTGTTAAAAGACAACCCATCTAAATACCCTCCTGTTAAAAGACAACCCATCTAAATAGCCCCTGTTAACAGACAACCCATCTAAATACCCCCCTGTTAAAAGAAAATCCATTTAAAACCTCCTGTTAAAATGCAACCCATCTAAATACCCTCCTGTTGAAAGATAACCCATCTAAATAACCCCCTGTTGAAAGACAATCCATCTAAATACCCCATGTTAAAATATAATCCATCTAAATAACCCCCAGTTAAAAGACAACCCATCTAAATACCCCACTTATAAAAGACAACCCATCTAAATATCCCCTGTTGAAAGATAACCCATCTAAATACCCCCTGCTAAAGACAAGGCATCCAAATACTTCACTGTTAAACGACAACCCATCAAAATATCCCCTGTTAAAAGACAATCGATCTAAATACCCCACTGTTGAAAGTCAACCCATCTAAAACCGCCTGTTAAAAGACAACCCATCTAAATACCCTCCTGTTAAAAGACAACCCATCTAAATATCCCCCTGTTAATAGACAGCCCATCTAAATACCTCCTGTTAAAAGACAATCCATCTAAATACTCCCCTGTTAAAAGACAACCCATCTGAGCACCCCCCTTTTAAAAGACATTCCATCTAAGTACCCCGCTGTTAAAAGACAAACTATCGAAATACGCCCCTGTAAAGGACAAACCATCTCAATTCCCCGCTGTTAAAAAGACAACGCATCCAAATACCACACTGTTAAAAGACAACCCATCCAAGTACCCCACTGTTAAAAGACAACCCATCTAAATAACCCCCTTTTAAAAGACATTCCATTTAAATCCCCCTGTTTAAATACAGCCCATCTAATTAATCCCCTGTTAAACACAACCCATCGAAATACCCCCCTCTTAAAAGACAATCCAACTAAATACCCCCTGTTAAAAGACAACACATCTGAGCCCCCACTTTTAAAAGACATTCCATCTAAATCCCCCTGTTTAAATACAGCCCATCTAATTAATCCCCTGTTAAAAGACAACCCATCGAACTACGCCCCTGTTGAAGGACAAACCATCTCAACAACCCGTGTTAAAAGACAACCCATCTAAATATGCCATTTTAAAAGACATTCCATCTCAATCCCCCGCTGTTAAAAGACAACCCATCTAAATACCCTCCTGTTAAAAGACAACCCATCTAAATAGCCCCTGTTAACAGACAACCCATCTAAATATGCCATTTTAAAAGACATTCCATCTCAATCCCCCGCTGTTAAAAGACAATCTATCTATATACCTCCCTGTTAAAAGACAACCCATCTAAGAGCCCCCATTTCAAAAGACATTTCATCAAAATCCCCCTGTTGAAAGACATCCCATCTAAACACCACTGCTAAAAGACAATACGTCAAAATACCCCCCTGTTAAAAGACAACACATCTAAAACCCCCTGTTAAAAGACAACCCATCTAAATACCCTCCAGGTGAAAGACAACCCGTCTAAATAGACCCCTGTTAACGGACAACCCATTTAAATACCACCCTGTTAAAGACAAGGCATCTAAATACCCCATGTTAAAATATAATCCATCTAAATAGCCCCCAGTTAAAAGACAACCCATCTAAATACCCCATGTTAAAATATAATCCATCTAAATAACCCCCAGTTAAAAGACAACCCATCTAAATACCCCACTTATAAAAGACAACCCATCTAAATATCCCCTGTTGAAAGATAACCCATCTAAATACCCCCTGTTAAAGACAAGGCATCCAAATACTTCACTGTTAAACGACAATCCATCAAAATACCCCCTGTTAAAAGACAATCGATCTAAATACCCCACTGTTGAAAGTCAACCCATCTAAAACCGCCTGTTAAAAGACAACCCATCTAAATACCCTCCTGTTAAAAGACAACCCATCTAAATATCCCCCTGTTAATAGACAACCCATCTAAATACCCCCTTGTTAAAGACAAGCCATCTAAATACACCACTGTTAAAAGAAACCTATCTAAATACCTCCTGTTAAAAGACAATCCATCTAAATACTCCCCTGTTAAAAGACAACCCATCTGAGCCCCCACCTTTTAAAAGACATTCTATCTAAATACCCCGCTGTTAAAAGACAAACTATCGAAATACGCCCCTGTAAAGGACAAACCATCTAAATTCCCCGCTGTTAAAAAGACAACCCATCCAAATACCCCACTGTTAAAAGACAACCCATCCAAGTACCCCACTGTTAAAAGACAACCCATCTAAATAACCCCCTTTTAAAAGACATTCCATTTAAATCCCCTTGTTTAAATACAACCCATCTAATTAATCCCCTGTTAAACACAACCCATCGAAATACCCCCCTCTTAAAAGACAATCCAACTAAATACCCCCTGTTAAAAGACAACACATCTGAGCCCCCACTTTTAAAAGACATTCCATCTAAATCCCCCTGTTTAAATACAGCCCATCTAATTAATCCCCTGTTAAAAGACAACCCATCGAACTACGCCCCTGTTGAAGGACAAACCATCTAAACAACCCGTGTTAAAAGACAACCCATCTAAATATGCCATTTTAAAAGACATTCCATCTCAATCCCCCGCTGTTAAAAGACAACCCATCTAAATACCCTCCTGTTAACAGACAACCCATCTAAATACCCCACTGCTAAAAGACAATCCATCTATATACCTCCCTGTTAAAAGACAACCCATCTAAGAGCCCCCATTTCAAAAGACATTCCATCTAAATCCCCCTGTTGAAAGACATCCCATCTAAACACCACTGCTAAAAGACAATACGTCAAAATACCCCCCTGTTAAAAGACAACACATCTAAAACCCCCTGTTAAAAGACAACCCATCTAAATACCCTCCAGGTGAAAGACAACCCGTCTAAATAGCCCCCTGTTAACCGACAACCCATTTAAATACCACCCTGTTAAAGACAAGGCATCTAAATACTTCACTGTTAAAAGACAGCCCATCTAAATACCCCCTGTTAAAAGTCAATCCATCTAAATACCCCCTGTTAAAAGTCAATCCATCTAAATAACCCCCAGTTAAGAGACAACCCATCTAAATACCCCCCTGTTAAAAGACAATCCATCCAAATATCCTCCTGTTAAAAGACAGTCCATCTGAGCCCCCCCTTTTAAAATACATTCCATCTAAATCCCACTTTTAAAAGACAACACATCTAAATACCCCCCTGTTCAAAGGCAATCCATCTAAATACCCCCTGTTGAAGGACAACCCATCTAAATACTCCGCTGTTAAAAGACAATCTGTCGTAATACCCCGCTGTTAAAAGAGAAACTATCGAAATACACCCCTGGTAAAGGACAAACCATCTAAATACCCCACTGTAAAAAGACAACCCATCTAAATAACCCCCTTTTAAAAGGCATTCCATCTAAATCCCCCTATTTAAATACAACCCATCTAATTAATCCCCTGTTAAAAGACAACCCATCTAAATACCCCCCTCTTAAAGGACAATCCATCTAAATACCCCCTGTTGAAAGACAATCCATCTAATTAATCCCCTGTTAAAAGACAACCCATCGAACTACGCCCCTGTTGAAGGACAAACCATCTAAACAACCCCTGTTCAAAGACAATCCATCTAAATACCCCGCTGTTAAAAGACAATCCATCTAAATACCCCCCTGTTAAAAGACAATCCATCTAAATACTCCACTGTTAAAAGACAACCCATCTAAATACCCCCCTCTTAAAAGACAATCCATCTAAATACCCCCTGTTAAAAGACAATCCATCTAAATACCCCCCTGTTAAAAGACAATCCATCTAAATACCCCCTGTTAAAAGACAACCCATCTAAATACTCCACTGTTAAAAGACAACCCATCTGAGCCCCCCCTCCCTTTTAACAGGCATTGCATCTAAATCCCCCTGTTAAAAGACAAACCTTCCAATTAATCCCCTGTTAAACGACAACCCATCTAAATACCCCGTTGTTAAAAGACAATCTATCGACATACGCCCCTGGTAAAGGACAAACCATCTAAATCCCCCGCTGTTAAAAGGCAACCCATCCAAATACCCCACTGTGAAAAGACAACCCATCTAAATACCTCACTGTTCAAAGAAAATCCATCGAAATAACCCCCTGTTCAAAGACAACCCATCTACTACTCCCCTGTTAAAAGACAACCCGTATAAGTCCCCCCTTTTAAAATACATTCCATCTAAACCCTCCGGTTGAAAGACAACTCATCTAAATAACCCCCTGTTAAAAGACAACCCATCTAAGTCCCCCCCTTTTAAAATGCATTTCATCTAAACCCCCCTGTTGAAAGGCAACTCATCTAAATAACCCCCTGTTAAATGACAACCCATCTAAGACCCCCCTTTTAAAAGACATTCCATCTAAATATCCCCCTGTTGAAAGGCAATCAATCTAATTACGCACCTGTTAAAGGACAAACCATCTAAGTAACCCCCTGTTAAAAGATTGCTCATCTAAATACCTCATATTAAAAGACAATCCATCTTATTAACCCCCTGCTAAAAGATAACCCATCAAAATAACCCCCTGTTAAAAGACAACCCATCTACATACCCACTATTAAAAGGCAATCCATCTGAAAACTACACAGTTAAAACAGATCCCATCTAAATACCCTCCTGTTAAAAGACAACCCATCTAAATCCCCTGTTAAAAGACAACCCATCTAAATACCCTCCTGTTAAAAGACAACCCATCTAAATCCCCTGTTGAAAGACAACCCATCGAAATACACTCCTGTTGAAAGACAGCACATCTAAATACCCCACTGTTAAAATACCCATCTAAATAACGCCCTGTAAAAAGACTATCCATCTAAATATCCCCCTATTAAAAGACAACTAATCTAAATAACCCCCTGTCAAACGACAACCCATCTAAATACCTGCTGTTAAAAGACAACCCATCTAAGTAACCCCCTGTTAAAAGACAATCCATCTAAATAACCCCTTGTTAAAAGACAACCCATCTACATACTCCCCTGTTAAAAGACAACCCATCTAAACCCCCGTTGAAAGACAACCCATTGAAATACACACCTGTTGATAGACAACACATCTAAATCCCCCACTGTTAAAAGACCCATCTAAATAACGCCCTGTTAAAAGACAACTCATCTAAATAACGTCCTGTTAAAAGAGAACCCATCTAAATATCCCCCTGTTAAAAGACAACTCATCTAAATAACGCCCTGTCAAAAGACAACACATCTAAATACCTCCTGATAAAAGACCCATCTAAATAACGTCCTGTTAAAAGACAACCCATCTAAATACCCCCTGTTAAAAGACATCCCATCTAAATACATCCTGTTAAATGACAACACATCTAAATAACCCCCTGTCAAAAGGCAACCCATCTAAATACCCCCTGTTAAAAGACAACACATCTAAATACCTCCTGTTAAAAGACAACACATCTAAATAACCCCCTGTCAAAAGACAACCCATCTAAATACCCCCTGTTAAAAGACAACACATCTAAATACCTCCTGTTAAAAGACAACACATCTAAATAACCCCCTGTTAAAAGACAACCCATCTAAATACCCCCTGTTAAAAGACAATCCATCTAAATACCCCACTGTTAAAAGACAATCCATCTAAATACCCCCTGTAAAAAGACAATCCATCTAAATACCCCACTGTTAAAAGACAACACATCTAAATACCCTGTTAAAAGACAACACATCTAAATACCTCCTGTTAATAGACAACACATCTAAATAACCCCCTGTCAAAAGACAACCCATCTAAATACCCCCTGTTAAAAGACAACACATCTAAATACCTCCTGTTAAAAGACAACACATCTAAATAACCCTCTGTCAAAAGACAACCCATCTAAATACCCCCTGTTAAAAGACAACACATCTAAATACCTCCTGTTAAAAGACAACACATCTAAATAACCCCCTGTCAAAAGACAACCCATCCACATACCCCCTGTTAAAAGACAACACATCTAAATACCTCCTGTTAAAAGACAACACATCTAAATACCCCCTGTTAAAAGACAACCCATCTAAATACCCCACTGTTAAAAGACAATCCATCTAAAGCCCCCCCTGTTAAAAGACAATCCATCTAAATCCCCACTGTTAAAAGACAATCCATCTAAATACCCCCTGTAAAAAGACAATCCATCTAAATAACCCACTGTTAAAAGACAACACATCTAAATACCCCCTGTAAAAAGACAATCCATCTAAATACCCCCTGTTAAAAGACAACACATCTAAATACCCCCTGTTAAAAGACAACACATCTAAATATCTCCTGTTAAAAGACAACACATCTAAATAACCCCCTGTCAAAAGACAACCCATCTAAATACCCCCTGTAAAAAGACAATCCATCTAAATACCCCCTGTTAAAAGACAACACATCTAAATACCTCCTGTTAAAAGACAACACATCTAAATAACCCCCTGTCAAAAGACAACCCATCTAAATACCCCCTGTTAAAAGACAACACATCTAAATACCTCCTGTTAAAAGACAACACATCTAAATAACCCCCTGTCAAAAGACAACCGATCTAAATACCCCCTGTAAAAAGACAACACATCTAAATACCCCCTGTTAAAAGACAACACATCTAAATACCCCCCTGTTAAAAGACAACCCATCTAAATCCCCACTGTTAAAAGACAATCCATCTAAATACCCCCTGTAAAAAGACAATCCATCTAAATACCCCCTGTTAAAAGACAACACATCTAAATACCCCCTGTTAAAAGACAACACATCTAAATAACCCCCTGTTAAAAGACAACCCATCTACATACCCACTATTAAAAGGCAATCCATTAGAAAACTACACAGTTAAAACAGATCCCATCTAAATACCCTCCTATTAAAAGACAACCCATCTAAATCCCCTGTTAAAAGACAACCCATCTAAATACCCTCCTGTTAAAAGACAACCCATCTAAATCCCCTGTTAAAAGACAACCCATCGAAATACACTCCTGTTGAAAGACAGCACATCTAAATACCCCACTGTTAAAAGATCCATCTAAATAACGCCCTGTAAAAAGACAATCCATCTAAATATCCCACAGTTAAAAGACAACTCATCTAAATAACCCCCTGTCAAACGACAACCCATCTAAATACCTGCTGTTAAAAGACAACCCATCTAAGTAACCCCCTGTTAAAAGACAATCCATCTAAATAACCCCTTGTTAAAAGACAACCCATCTACATACTCCCCTGTTAAAAGACAACCCATCTAAACCCCCTGTTGAAAGACAACCCATCGAAATACACGCCTGTTGAAAGACAACACTTCTAAATACCCCACTGTTAAAAGACCCATCTAAATAACGCCCTGTTAAAAGACAACTCATCTAAATAACGTCCTGTTAAAAGACAACCCATCTAAATATCCCCCTGTTAAAAGACAACTCATCTAAATAACCCCCTGTCAAAAGACAACACATCTAAATACCTCCTGTTAAAAGACAACCCATCGAAATACACTCCTGTTGAAAGACAGCACATCAAAATACCCCACTGTTAAAATACCCATCTAAATAACGCCCTGTAAAAAGACTATCCATCTAAATATCCCCCTATTAAAAGACAACTAATCTAAATAACCCCCTGTCAAACGACAACCCATCTAAATACCTGCTGTTAAAAGACAACCCATCTAAGTAACCCCCTGTTAAAAGACAATCCATCTAAATAACCCCTTGTTAAAAGACAACCCATCGACATACTCCCCTGTTAAAAGACAACCCATCTAAACCCCCTGTTGAAAGACAACCCATCGAAATACACACCTGTTGAAAGACAACACATCTAAATCCCCCACTGTTAAAAGACCCATCTAAATAACGCCCTGTTAAAAGACAACTCATCTAAATAACGTCCTGTTAAAAGAGAACCCATCTAAATATCCCCCTGTTAAAAGACAACTCATCTAAATAACGCCCTGTCAAAAGACAACACATCTAAATACCTCCTGATAAAAGACCCATCTAAATAACGTCCTGTTAAAAGACAACCCATCTAAATACCCCCTGTTAAAAGACAACCCATCTAAATACATCCTGTTAAAAGACAACTCATCTAAATAACCCCCTGGCAAAAGAAAACACATCTAAATACCTCCTGTTAAAGGACCCATCTAAATAACGTCCTGTTAAAAGACAACCCATCTAAATACCCCCTGTTAAAAGACAACCCATCGAAATACCTCCTGTTCAAAGACCCATCTAAATAACGTCCTGTTAAAAGACAACCCATCTAAATATCCCCCTGTTAAAAGACAACCCATCTAAATACCCCCCTGTTAAAAGACAACCCATCTAAATACCCCCTGTTAAAAGACAACACATCTAAATACACCCCTGTTAAAAGAAAACCCATCTAAATACCCCCTGTTAAAAGACAACCCATCTAAATACCCCACTGTTAAAAGACAATCAATCTAAAGCCCCCCCCTGTTAAAAGACAATCCATCTAAATCCCCACTATTAAAAGACAATCCATCTAAATACCCCCTGTAAAAAGACAATCCATCTAAATACCCCACTGTTAAAAGACAATCCATCTAAATCCCCACTGTTAAAAGACAATCCATCTAAATACCCCCTGTAAAAATACAATCCATCTAAATACCCCACTGTTAAATGACAACACATCTAAATAACCCCCTGTCAAAAGGCAACCCATCTAAATACCCCCTGTTAAAAGACAACACATCTAAATACCTCCTGTTAAAAGACAACACATCTAAATAACCCCCTGTCAAAAGACAACCCATCTAAATACCCCCTGTTAAAAGACAACACATCAAAATACCTCCTGTTAAAAGACAACACATCTAAATAACCCCCTGTTAAAAGACAACCCATCTAAATACCCCTTGTTAAAAGACAATCCATCTAAATACCCCACTGTTAAAAGACAATCCATCTAAATACCCCCTGTAAAAAGACAATCCATCTAAATACCCCACTGTTAAAAGACAACACATCTAAATACCCCCTGTTAAAAGACAACACATCTAAATACCTCCTGTTAATAGACAACACATCTAAATAACCCCCTGTCAAAAGACAGCCCATCTAAATACCCCCTGTTAAAAGACAACACATCTAAATACCTCCTGTTAAAAGACAACACATCTAAATAACCCTCTGTCAAAAGACAACCCATCTAAATACCCCCTGTTAAAAGACAACACATCTAAATACCTCCTGTTAAAAGACAACAAATCTAAATAACCCCCTGTCAAAAGACAACCCATCCACATACCCCCTGTTAAAAGGCAACACATCTAAATACCTCCTGTTAAAAGACAACACATCTAAATACCCCCTGTTAAAAGACAACACATCCAAATACCCCACTGTTAAAAGACAATCCATCTAAAGCCCCCCCTGTTAAAAGACAATCCATCTAAATCCCCACTGTTAAAAGACAATCCATCTAAATACCCCCTGTATAAAGACAATCCATCTAAATACCCCACTGTTAAAAGACAACACATCTAAATACCCCCTGTAAAAAGACAATCCATCTAAATACCCCCTGTTAAAAGACAACACATCTAAATACCCCTGTTAAAAGACAACACATCTAAATACCTCCTGTTAAAAGACAACACATCTAAATAACCCCCTGTCAAAAGACAACCCATCTAAATACCCCCTGTAAAAAGACAATCCATCTAAATACCCCCTGTTAAAAGACAACACATCTAAATACCTCCTGTTAAAAGACAACACATCTAAATAACCCCCTGTCAAAAGACAACCCATCTAAATACCCCCTGTTAAAAGACAACACATCTAAATACCTCCTGTTAAAAGACAACACATCTAAATAACCCCCTGTCAAAAGACAACCCATCTAAATACCCCCTGTTAAAAGACAACACATCTAAATACCCCCTGTTAAAAGACAACACATCTAAATACCCCCCTGTTAAAAGACAACCCATCTAAATCACCACTGTTAAAAGACAATCCATCTAAATACCCCCTGTAAAAAGACAATCCATCTAAATACCCCCTGTTAAAAGACAACACATCTAAATACCCCCTGTTAAAAGACAACACATCTAAATAACCCCCTGTTAAAAGACAACCCATCTACATACCCACTATTAAAAGGCAATCCATTAGAAAACTACACAGTTAAAACAGATCCCATCTAAATACCCTCCTATTACAAGACAACCCATCTAAATACCCCTTGTTAAAAGACAATCCATCTAAATACCCCACTGTTTAAAGAAAATCCATCTAAATACCCCCTGTAAAAAGACAATCCATCTAAATACCCCACTGTTAAAAGACAACACATCTAAATACCCCCTGTTAAAAGACAACACATCTAAATACCTCCTGTTAATAGACAACACATCTAAATAACCCCCTGTCAAAAGACAACCCATCTAAATACCCCCTGTTAAAAGACAACACATCTAAATACCTCCTGTTAAAAGACAACACATCTAAATAACCCTCTGTCAAAAGACAACCCATCTAAATACCCCCTGTTAAAAGACAACACATCTAAATACCTCCTGTTAAAAGACAACAAATCTAAATAACCCCCTGTCAAAAGACAACCCATCCACATACCCCCTGTTAAAAGACAACACATCTAAATACCTCCTGTTAAAAGACAACACATCTAAATACCCCCTGTTAAAAGACAACCCATCTAAATACCCCACTGTTAAAAGACAATCCATCTAAAGCCCCCCTGTTAAAAGACAATCCATCTAAATCACCACTGTTAAAAGACAATCCATCTAAATACCCCCTGTATAAAGACAATCCATCTAAATACCCCACTGTTAAAAGACAACACATCTAAATACCCCCTGTAAAAAGACAATCCATCTAAATACCCCCTGTTAAAAGACAACACATCTAAATACCCCCTGTTAAAAGACAACACATCTAAATACCTCCTGTTAAAAGACAACACATCTAAATAACCCCCTGTCAAAAGACAACCCATCTAAATACCCCCTGTAAAAAGACAATCCATCTAAATACCCCCTGTTAAAAGACAACACATCTAAATACCTCCTGTTAAAAGACAACACATCTAAATAACCCCCTGTCAAAAGACAACCCATCTAAATACCCCCTGTTAAAAGACAACACATCTAAATACCTCCTGTTAAAAGACAACACATCTAAATAACCCCCTGTCAAAAGACAACCCATCTAAATACCCCCTGTTAAAAGACAACACATCTAAATACCCCCTGTTAAAAGACAACACATCTAAATACCCCCCTGTTAAAAGACAACCCATCTAAATCCCCACTGTTAAAAGACAATCCATCTAAATACCCCCTGTAAAAAGACAATCCATCTAAATACCTCCTGTTAAAAGACAACACATCTAAATACCCCCTGTTAAAAGACAACACATCGAAATAACCCCCTGTTAAAAGACAACCCATCTACATACCCACTATTAAAAGGCAATCCATTAGAAAACTACACAGTTAAAACAGATCCCATCTAAATACCCTCCTATTAAAAGACAACCCATCTAAATACCCCTTGTTAAAAGACAATCCATCTAAATACCCCACTGTTAAAAGACAATCCATCTAAATACCCCCTGTAAAAAGACAATCCATCTAAATACCCCACTGTTAAAAGACAACACATCTAAATACCCCCTGTTAAAAGACAACACATCTAAATACCTCCTGTTAATAGACAACACATCTAAATAACCCCCTGTCAAAAGACAACCCATCTAAATACCCCCTGTTAAAAGACAACACATCTAAATACCTCCTGTTAAAAGACAACACATCTAAATAACCCTCTGTCAAAAGACAACCCATCTAAATACCCCCTGTTAAAAGACAACACATCTAAATACCTCCTGTTAAAAGACAACAAATCTAAATAACCCCCTGTCAAAAGACAACCCATCCACATACCCCCTGTTAAAAGACAACACATCTAAATACCTCCTGTTAAAAGACAACACATCTAAATACCCCCTGTTAAAAGACAACCCATCTAAATACCCCACTGTTAAAAGACAATCCATCTAAAGCCCCCCCTGTTAAAAGACAATCCATCTAAATCCCCACTGTTAAAAGACAATCCATCTAAATACCCCCTGTATAAAGACAATCCATCTAAATACCCCACTGTTAAAAGACAACACATCTAAATACCCCTGTAAAAAGACAATCCATCTAAATACCCCCTGTTAAAAGACAACACATCTAAATACCCCCTGTTAAAAGACAACACATCCAAATACCTCCTGTTAAAAGACAACACATCTAAATAACCCCCTGTCAAAAGACAACCCATCTAAATACCCCCTGTAAAAAGACAATCCATCCAAATACCCCCTGTTAAAAGACAACACATCTAAATACCTCCTGTTAAAAGACAACACATCTAAATAACCCCCTGTCAAAAGACAACCCATCTAAATACCCCCTGTTAAAAGACAACACATCTAAATACCTCCTGTTAAAAGACAACACATCTAAATAACCCCCTGTCAAAAGACAACCGATCTAAATACCCCCTGTTAAAAGACAACACATCTAAATACCCCCTGTTAAAAGACAACACATCTAAATACCCCCCTGTTAAAAGACAACCCATCTAAATCCCCACTGTTAAAAGACAATCCATCTAAATACCCCCTGTAAAAAGACAATCCATCTAAATACCCCCTGTTAAAAGACAACACATCTAAATACCCCCTGTTAAAAGACAACACATCTAAATAACCCCCTGTTAAAAGACAACCCATCTACATACCCACTATTAAAAGGCAATCCATTAGAAAACTACACAGTTAAAACAGATCCCATCTAAATACCCTCCTATTAAAAGACAACCCATCTAAATCCCCTGTTAAAAGACAACCCATCTAAATACCCTCCTGTTAAAAGACAACCCATCTAAATCCCCTGTTAAAAGACAACCCATCGAAATACACTCCTGTTGAAAGACAGCACATCTAAATACCCCACTGTTAAAAGATCCATCTAAATAACGCCCTGTAAAAAGACAATCCATCTAAATATCCCACAGTTAAAAGACAACTCATCTAAATAACCCCCTGTCAAACGACAACCCATCTAAATACCTGCTGTTAAAAGACAACCCATCTAAGTAACCCCCTGTTAAAAGACAATCCATCTAAATAACCCCTTGTTAAAAGACAACCCATCTACATACTCCCCTGTTAAAAGACAACCCATCTAAACCCCCTGTTGAAAGACAACCCATCGAAATACACGCCTGTTGAAAGACAACACTTCTAAATACCCCACTGTTAAAAGACCCATCTAAATAACGCCCTGTTAAAAGACAACTCATCTAAATAACGTCCTGTTAAAAGACAACCCATCTAAATATCCCCCTGTTAAAAGACAACTCATCTAAATAACCCCCTGTCAAAAGACAACACATCTAAATACCTCCTGTTAAAAGACCCATCTAAATAACGTCCTGTTAAAAGACAACCCATCTAAATATCCCCCTGTTAAAAGACAACCCATCTAAATAAAAGCAAAATACTGCGGATGCTGGAAATCTGAAACAAAAACAAGAAATGCTGGATTCACTCAGCAGGTCTGGCAGCATCTGTGGAAAGAGAAGCAGAGTTAACGTTTCGGGCCAGTGACCCTTCTTCGGAACTGACAAATATTAGAAAAGTCACAGATTATAAACAAGTGAGGTGGGGGTTGGGCAAGAGATAACAAAGGAGAAGGTGCAGATTGGACCAGGCCACATAGCTGACCAAAAGGTCACGGAGCAAAGGCAAACAATATGTTAATGGTGTGTTGAAAGACAAAGCATTAGTACAGATTAGGTGTGAATATACTGAATATTGAACATCAGCAAGCGCAAACCTGAAGAAAACAACCTGAGAAAAACAGTGGGTAAGCAAACTGAACAAACTAAGATGAAATGAAATAAATGCAAAAAAAGATTGTAAAAAATGTAAAAAGGAATGCAAAAAAAAAGGAAGAAAAAAATAACTAAAAATGACTAAAAATGAAAGTAAAGTGGGAGGCTGTCATGCTCTGAAATTATTGAACTCAATGTTCAGTCCGGCAGGCTGTAGTGTGCCTAATCGGTAGATGAGATGCTGTTCCTCGAGCTTGCGTTGATGTTTACTGGAACACTGCAGCAATCCCAGGACAGAGATGTGAGCATGAGAGCAGGGGGGAGTGTTGAAATGGCAAGCAACAGGAAGCTCAGGGTCCTGCTTGCGGACTGAGCGGAGATGTTCCGTAAAGTGGTCACCCAGTCTGCGCTTGGTCTCCCCAATGTAGAGGAGACCACAGGACCACGTCCTGTTAAAAGACAACCCATCTAAATACCTCCTGTTAAAAGACAACTCATCTAAATAACCACCTGTCAAAAGACAACACATCTAAATACCTTCTGTTAAAAGACCCATCTAAATAACGTTCTGTTAAAAGACCCATCTAAATAACGTCCTGTTAAAAGACAACCCATCTAAATATCCCCC
Source organism: Heterodontus francisci (assembly GCF_036365525.1). Classification (NCBI taxonomy): domain Eukaryota; kingdom Metazoa; phylum Chordata; class Chondrichthyes; order Heterodontiformes; family Heterodontidae; genus Heterodontus; species Heterodontus francisci. The sequence goes on from NC_090391.1 coordinate 4,591,232, forward strand.
TGATAAAAGACAACCCATCTAAATCCCCACTGTTAAAAGACAACCCATCTAAATACCCCCTGTTAAAAGACAACACATCTAAATACCCCCCTGTTAAAAGACAACCCATCTAAATACCCCCTGTTAAAAGACATCCCATCTAAATACCCCACTGTTAAAAGACAATCCATCTAAAGCCCCCCTGTTAAAAGACAATCCATCTAAATCCCCACTGTAAAAAGACAATCCATCTAAATACCCCCTGTTAAAAGACAACACATCTAAATACCTCCTGTTAAAAGACAACACATCTAAATAACCCCCTGTCAAAAGACAACCCATCTAAATACCCCCTGTTAAAAGACAACACATCTAAATACCTCCTGTTAAAAGACAACACATCTAAATAACCTCCTGTCAAAAGACAACCCATCTAAATACCCCCCGTTCAAAGACAACACATCTAAATACCTCCTGGTAAAAGACAACACATCTAAATACCCCCTGTTAAAAGGCAACCCATCTAAATACCCCCTGTTAAAAGACAACCCATCTAAATACCCCACTGTTAAAAGACAATCCATCGAAAGCCCCCCTGTTAAAAGACAATCCATCTAAATACCCCCTGTTAAAAGACAATCCATCTAAATCCCCACTGTTAAAAGACAACCCATCTAAATACCCCACTGATAAAAGACAATCCATCTAAATAACCCACTGTTAAAAGACAATCCATCTAAATACCCCCCTGTAAAAAGACAATCCATCTAAATACCCCCTGTTAAAAGACAACACATCTAAATACCCCCTGTTAAAAGACAACACATCTAAATACCTCCTGTTAAAAGACAACACATCTAAATAACCCCCTGTCAAAAGACAACCCATCTAAATACCCCCTGTAAAAAGACAATCCATCTAAATACCCCCTGTTAAAAGACAACACATCGAAATAACTCCTGTTAAAAGACATCACATCTAAATAACCCCCTGTCAAAAGGCAACCCATCTAAATACCCCCTGTTAAAAGACAACACATCTAAATACCCCCCTGTTAAAAGACAACCCATCTAAGTACCCCCGTTAAAAGATAACCCATCTAAATACCCCACTGTTAAAAGACAATCCATCTAAAGCCCCCCTGTTGAAAGACAATCCATCTAAATCCCCACTGTTAAAAGACAATCCATCTAAATACCCCACTGTTAAAAGACAATCCATCTAAATACCCCCTGTAAAAAGACAATGCATCTAAATACCCCCTGTAAAAAGACAATCCATCTAAATACCCCACTGTTAAAAGACAATCCATCTAAATACCCCCTATTAAAAGACAACACATCTAAATACCCCCCTGTTAAAAGACAACACATCTAAATACCCCACTGTTAAAAGACAATCCATCTAAAGCCCCCCCGTTAAAAGACAACTCATCTAAATGCCCCCCTGTCAAAAGACAACCCATCTAAATACCCCCTGTTAAAAGACAACACATCTAAATACCCCCTGTTAGAAGACAACCCATCTAAATACCCCCCTGTTAAAAGACAACCCATCTAAATACCCCACTGTTAAAAGACAATCCATCTAAAGCCCCCCCCTGTTAAAAGACAATCCATCTAAATCCCCACTGTTAAAAGACAATCCATCTAAATACCCCACTGTTAAAAGACAATCCATCTAAATACCCCACTGTTAAAAGACAATCCATCTAAATACCCCCTGTTAAAAGACAACACATCTAAATACCCCCTGTTAAAAGACAACACATCTAAATACCCCCCTGTTAAAAGACAACACATCTAAATACCCCCCTGTTAAAAGGCAACCCATCTAAATACCCCCTGTTAAAACACAACACATCTAAATACCTCCTGTTAAAAGACAACACATCTAAATACCTCCTGTTAAAAGACAACCCATCTAAATACCTCCTGTTAAAAGACAACACATCTAAATACCTCCTGTTAAAAGACAACACATCTAAATACCTCCTGTTAAAAGACAACCCATCTAAATACCTCCTGTTAAAACACAACCCATCTAAATACCCCCTGTTAAAAGACAACCCATCTAAATACCTCCTGTTAAAAGACAACACATCTAAATACCTCCTGTTAAAAGACAACCCATCTAAATACCTCCTGTTAAAAGACAACCCATCTAAATACCTCCTGTTAAAAGACAACAAATCTAAATACCTCCTGTTAAAAGACAACCCATCTAAATACCTGCTGTTAAAAGACAACCCATCTAAATACCCCCCTGTTTAAAGCAACCCATCTGAGACCCCCCTTTTAAACGACATTCCATCTAAACCCCCCTGTTAAAAAACAACACATTTAACCCCTCCCCCTCGGTAAAATACAATTCATCTAAATACCCCCTGTTAAAAGACAATCCATCTAAATATCCCCCTGTTAAAAGAAACCCATCTACATACTCCCCTGTTAAAAGGCAATCCATCTGAAAACCACACAGTTAAAACAGATCCCATCTAAATCCCCTCCTGTTAAAAGACAATCCATCTAAATCCCCTGTTAAAAGAAACCCATCTGCATATCCCCCTGTTAAAAGACAACCCATCGAAACACACTCCCGTTGAAAGACAACACATCTAAATACCCCACTGTTAAAAGACCCATCTAAATACCTCCTGTTAAAAGACAATCCATCTAAATACCCCTGCTAAAAGACAACCCATCTAAATAACCCCTTGTTAAAAGACAACACATCTACATACCCCCCTGTTAAAAGGCAATCCATCTTAAAACCACACTGTTAAAACAGATCCCATCTAAATACCCCCTTGTTAAACGACAACCCATCGAAATACACTCCTGTTGAAAGACAACACATCTAAATACCCCACTGTTAAAAGACCCATCTAAATAACGCCCTGTCAAAAGATAACCCATCTAAATACCCCCCTGTTAAAAGACAACCCATCTGAGACCCCCATTTTAAAAGACATTCCATCTAAATACCCCCTGTTAAAAGACAACACATCTAACCCCCCTGTTACAAGACAATCCATCTAACCCCCCCTGTTAAAAGACAATACAACAAAATACCCCACTATTCAAAGAACATCCATTTAAATACCCCTTGTTAAAAGACAACCCATCTACATAACCCCCTGTTAAAAGACCATCCATCTAAATACCCCCTTTTAAAAGACAACCCATCTAAATAACCCCCAGTTAAAAGACAACCCATCTAAATACCCCCTGTTAAAATTCAACCCATCTAAATACCTCCTGTTAAAAGTCAACCCATCTAAATACCCCACTGTTAAATGACAATCCATCTAAATACTCCCCTGTTAAAAGGCAATCCATCTAAACTCCCCTGTCTGACACTCTCACCGTCTAATCAATCCACACAAACACACTCTCACCCTCTAATCAATCCACACACACACACTCATTGGCCTGGGGACGGAGGTGGAGGGAGGTCCAGAACTGTTGGCGCCCACAGGCTACATTTTCACAGTAGAACCCAGAGAGGTCTCCTCCACCATCGATCCTGGGGATGGGATTGTGACGGAGGCAGGACCAGCTGGCGCGGCCGGGACGTCCGCCCCAGAGTGTGTGGTGGATGTCTCGGCCGCTGGCGGTGAAGTCCCGGAGGAGAATGGGGATTCGGTGTGGGGCACGGAGGATGACCTTGATTCCATCGCCAGTGAGGTGGTGGAGTCCCTCGTGCCTCCCACCGAATCTCCCCTTATCCCCACGGCGGAACTCTGAGTTTTCTCGCGGCTTGCAGGTGTTGCCGCGATAAAGTTGAGCTGGCCCTCGGCCGTTGGTCGAATCTGGCGCTGATCATACAGTCCGTCCATACCGCCCTGAAGAAAGCAGGCAAGCTCGCGGGCGTGTAACTGGTTGAGAGGCGCCGTTTTAATGTGTTCCTCAATGTGTTGCTGGGGGAGTGGAAGGCCAGGTGTACTTCCACTCCCTCCTCACAGTGAGCTGTTGGTGACGGGTTTTAAGTACATTTGGCATGAAGATAACCATAGCCAGCCTCAACATCAACGGCAGCAGGGGGGTCTCACCGCAGATTTCACAATCTCTCAGTCCTCAGGGAAGGGAGATACGTGGTGAGCTTTCAGCAGGAAACCCACAACGTTCCGGGAGAAGAAGGCACCCGGCTCCTGGAGTGGCAGGGTGGGGTCTACATGTGTCACCTCACCCCTATTTCTAGTGGGGTGGCTATCTTGTTCGCCCCGACTTTTCAGCCGGGGACCTTGGGGGTCAAGGAGCTAGTGCCGGGCCGCTTGCTCCACCTGGCCTTTCGCCTGGGTAGCGTGCCACTCCACTTTGTGAACGTGTACGCGCCCAGGGCCGGCGCGATGCAAGCGTGCTTCTTTGAAGACGTGTCCGCTCTCTTGAGCTCCATCGATTGCGGCGAGTGCATCATCCTCGGGGGGGATTTTAACTGCACCCTCGAGGTGGGGGATCGCTCCGGTCCCCAGCGCGGCCAAGCTTCGGTGGAGAAGTTGAGGGGTCAGATCAGCTCCCTTAACTTGGTGGACGTCTGGCGGAATCTCCATCCCGACTCCAGCGCCTTCACATGGAGGTCTGGAGGAGGGGGGTCGCGAATCGACTGCCTGTACTTTTCGCAGGCGTAAGTCTTACGCGTCTCGGCGGCCTCCATGCGGCTGGTGCCGTGCTCAGACCCTCGCCTGGTGTGGGCGAAGTTCACTCCACTCCGTACGTGGGCAGGATCCGTGTACTGGCACTTTAACAACCGGCTGCTGGAGGACGAGCGATTTCGGGACTCGTTCTGTCGATTCTGAGCCGACTGGAGAAGGAAGCGGGGCGGCTTCCCCTCCTTGAGGCTATAGTGGGATGTGGGCAAGACTCACATCCGCGTATTCTATCAGGAGTACGCGAAGGGGTCGACCAAGAGGCCGGAAGCCGAGATTGGGCGCTTTGAGAGGGAGCTGCTCGACTTGGAGTCCCGCCTCGGTCATGCCGTCGTGGATCCGGCCCTGTGGCAGGCGTACAAAGAGAAGAAAGGCGCGCTGAGTGGCCTGCAGCTCATAGGGTCCCGAGGCGCCTTCGTGAGGCACCTTCAGATCCTGGAAGATTTGGACCGCGCTTCACCCTTCTTCTACTCGCTGAAAAATGGCGGGGGGTCCGTAAGCAGCTCGTTGAGCTGCTGGCCGACGACGGATCCTCCATCACGGATCCGGAGGGAATGGGCCTCCTGGTCCGTACTTATTACAGTGCGTTGTTCTCTCCGGATCCGTCCTGCGAGGATGCGCGCATAGTTTTGTGGGAGGACCTGCCGCAGGTCAGCCCGGATGGCGCCGAAGGATTGGAGGCTCCGCTCACGTTGGCGGAGCTGACTGGCGCCCTCCACCAGCTCTCGAGGGACAAATCCCCAGGGCTGGATGGGTTGACCGTGGAGTTCCACAGGGCGTTCTGGGACGTCCTGGGGGACGATTATGCGCGGGTCCTGAGGGAAAGCCTGGCGACCGGGGAGATGCCACTCCCGTGGCGCAGGGCGGTCACCGTCCTGCTGCCGAAGAGGGGCGATCTCCGCCTGCTTAAAAACTGGCGTCCGGTCTCCCTCCTCAGCACGGATTATAAGATCTTTGCCCGGGCTATGTCTACCCGCCTGGCCTCCGTGCTGGCCCACATGATCCACCCCGACCACTCCTACAAGGTCCCGGGCCGGTCCATCCAGGACAACATCCACCTGGTCCGGGACCTGATCCATCTTTCCCAGAGGACTGGTCAGTCGGTCGCCTTTCTCTCCCTCGATCAGGAGAAGGCGTTCGACAGGGTGGATCACGATTACCTTTTCGGGACTCTGCGCGCTTTCGGACTCGGGCCGCATTTCGTGGCCCGGGTCCGACTTTTATACGCCGCTGCAGAGTGTCTAGTAAAAGTTAATGGGTCCTTGACGGCGCCCCTTCGCTTTGGGAGAGGAGTGCGTCAGGGATGCCCCATGTCCGGCCAATTGTATACCGTCTGCGTGGAACCCTTCCTGTGCCTGCTTCGCAGGAGGTTGACGGGATTGGCTCTGCGCGAGCCGGCCATGCGGGTCGTCCTCTCGGCTTACGCCGACGACGTGCTCCTCGCAATCACAGATCCCGTTGACTTGTGGAGGATGCGCGACTGCCAGCAGACCTTTTCTACCGCGTCCTCCGTGAGGATCAATTGGGAGAAATGTTCCGGATTCCTGGTTGGTCCGTGGCGGGTGGACTCCCTGCCGGAGGAGATGACACCTTTTGCGTGGAGCACCATGCACCTCCTCTATCTGGGATTCCACCTTAGCCCCGCTGAGGAAGCCTGGCCGGCAAACTGGCAGGAGTTGGAGGCGAAAGTCACCGCTCGGCTGGGGCGCTGGACAGGACTGCTCCGAGTGCTTTCCTACAGGGGCCGAGCGTTGGTCATAAACCAACTGGTGGCCTCCATGCTGTGGTACCGGTTGGTCACTTTGGCCCCGCCCCCTGTATTTGCCACCAAGATCCAGAAAGAACTCGTCGATTTCTTCTGGGGCAAGAGGAAACACTGGGTCTCTGCCGCGGTCCTGAGTCTCCCCATTGATGAGGGCGGTCAGTCGCTGGTGTGCGTCCGCACCCAGGCTGCGACTCTCCACCTTCGGACCCTGCAGAGATACCTGTACATCGAGCGTCCTCCCAGATGGCGTGCGCTGGCGACTTATTTTTTCCGCCAGTGTCACTGCCTTCAAGACGACACACAGCTCCCGGTGGAGTCCGTTAGCCGTTCCTCTCTGAGGGAGTTGCCTGTCTTTTACCGGGATCTATTCCGAGTCTGGAACATGGTCGCCTCCAGTCAGGGCGCTCCCCCGCCGGCGGAGGAGAGCGCCTCGGCTGTCCGGGCGGCCGACTCCGGGGACGGTCCGGCGGGCGGAGGAGTAGCCGAAACCCCCGGGACGCCCCTCACTGCGGGTGGCGAGGGGGCTTGGTAGTGCATAGCGATCCCGGCTGAGCTGACCCTCGCTCGGTCGGAACTGCTCATCGGACCCAGGCCCCGAAACCCTCCTCGGGAGCCGGTCCCGCACAACCCGAGCCGCCTCTCGGAAATGCCCTCCGTACCATTCCAATCGGCGCGGAGGTGTTTCCTGTACGGGCTGCTCCTGCACACTCTCCACTTCCTCGCCCTCGTCAGCCAGCCGGACACGCCCTGGCGGTCCGCGTTGCCATCTGGCGGCGAGGGGAAGCCGCGATGGAGGTCTCTCTGCGCGGGAGTCTTCCCCCTTTACATCGGGGACTTGGGATGGAGGGTGCTGCACAGAGCAATCCCGTGCAATAGACTTTTAAGTAGGTTCACGGACTCCCAGGCCTCCTGTACTTTCTGCGGCCTGGACGAGTCCGTGTTCCACGTTTACATGGAGTGTGCGAGGTTGCAGCCCCTCTTTGAGTATCTGAAGGGGCTGCTCCTCAAATTCTGGCTGCACTTCAGTCCCACGCTCCTGATCTTTGGGCACCCGGTGCCGAGGGGCTTGGGCCGGGAGGAGGATCTCCTCGTCGGTCTGCTCCTGGGCCTGGCCAAGGTGGCAATTTACAGGTCCAGGTTGCGGGCCGTCGCAGGGTTCCGTCCTCCCCGACTGCCTGTCTCTCTTCCGCGGTTACGTTCGTGCCCGGGTGTCCCTGGAGAAGGAGCAGGCGGTGTCCGCCGGTATGCTTGAGGCCTTCCGCGACCGGTGGGCACCGCAGGGACTGGAGGGCATCGTTGACGCCGAGAATGGCATTTTAATTTGAGTTTTTTGTTAATTTATCTGCTTTTAATAAAGTTATTTTAAAAATATCAGTGTGTATATAAAGGGGGCCTGAGGAATAAAACCCCCTCGACATAAAATATGTAAAAGGAGCCTGGTGTACAAAGGCCACAAAAACTGTAAATATGTGCATAAAGGGGGCCTGAGGAATAAAGGCCCCCTCGATGTGAAAAAAAACGGGGTTAGATGCAGAGTAAAGCTCCGTCTACAATGTCCCCATCAAAAAAAAGAAAGAAATAGAAATGAAAAAAACACTGGGATTGGCTGCTCTCTGATTTGGGATCTTGAGTACATCAACGAGGTGCAGCTGACTGTGGCTGTGTGCAGAGCTTGGAGGCTGTAGACTGTGACTGCTGCAGCGGGGAGAGACTCAAACTAAAGCAATGGTTTTTCTACATTTTCAACAAAGGAAGGATGGCAGAGGACTGGAAGAACTGGAAGCTCTTTTGTGAGTTTGTTTTGTACTGAAGTTGTTTTCATTGATTGCTGGGGGTGGGGAAAGAAGAGACCTGAAGACCTTAGGTGCGGCTGTATTGTTCAATAGGGCGCTCCTGTATTTAACATCTTTGGATAGGGAGCTCCCTCCCCACCCCAACTACTAAGCCTGGGACAGCTGGAGCTGCCCAGGTGAAGAGACTTATTATCTCTACATCGGAAGAGGCGTGTGCCTGGGCAGCTTACAGCTGACCCAGGTGAAGACATCACCCCACCCTCCCAACTGAAGGAACAGCTAAAAGACTTGTGCAAATACCAACAAAGACTGATTCCTCTTGGCCTTCCTTGGCCCCGACGTTTCAGCCGGAGATATTGGGGGTCAAGGAGCTAGTGCCGGTCTGCTTTCTCCACCTCGCCGTTCGCCTCGGTAGGTGGTTACGAAGGCTTACGGAATACTTTCCTTTATTGGCCGATGTATAGAATATAGGAGCAGGGAGGTTATGTTAGAACTGTATAAAACATTAGTTAGACCAGAGCTGGAGTACACATTACAGGAAGGACGTAATCAGTCTCGAGAGGGTACAGAGGAGATTTACAGAGGATGTTGTCAGGAATGGAGAATTCTAACTACGAGTAAAGATTGGATAGTCTGGAATTAGCAGGGGCATAGATTACAAGATTTCCACACTAATATCACGAGGGTGTGATGGCTCCCATGGTGGAATAGCTTGCTGAAGGTTTGCAAAGGAGCATTTTCATTCTGGATCATCAGAACCGGCTGCGTGGGCCCCAACTTAATATACATTTTTCCCTCTCTACCAATATTTCACTCACTTTCCCGACCTTTCTCTGTTTCCGTACACAGCAGTGAAGGATTACATCAAATGAATATATCTTACATTCTCCCTTTCAATGCATCCCAACAATCTCACTCTCTACAAACTTGTCCCTCTCTGCAGCCCTTTCTCTTTGTCTGCATAGTCAGGAATAGTGCTGGAAGACTGGAGGATAGCAAATGTTGTCCCCTTGTTCAAGAAGGGGAGTAGAGACAGCCCTGGTAATTATCGACCTGCGAGCCTTACTGCGGTTGTGGGTAAAATGTTGGAAAAAGTTATAAGAGACAGTATTTATAATCATCTTGAAAAGAATCAGTCCATTTGCGATAGTCAGCACGGTTTTATGACGGATAGGTCGTGCCTAACAAACCTTATTGAGTTTTTCGAGAAGGTGACCAAACAGGTGGATGAGGGTAAAGCAGTGGATGTGGTGTATATGGATTTCAGTAAGGCGATTGATAAGGTTCCCCACGGTAGGCTATTGCAGAAAATACGGAAGTATGGGGTTGAAGGTGATTTAGAGCTTTGGATCAGAAATTGGCTAGCTGAAAGAAGACAGAGGGTGGTGGTTGATGGCAAATGTTCATCCTGGAGTTTAGTTATTGTGGTGTACCGCAAGGATCTGTTTTGGGGCCACTGCTGTTTGTCATTTTTATAAATGACCTGGAAGTGGGTGTAGAAGGGTGGGTTAGTAAAATTGCAGATGACACTAAGGTCGTTGGAGTTGTGGATAGTGCCGAAGGATGTTGTAGGGTACAGAGGGACATAGATAGGCTGCAGACCTGGGCTGAGAGATGGCAAATGGAGTTTAATGCGGAAAAGTGCGGGGTGATTCACTTTGGATGGAGTAACAGGAATGCAGAGTACTGGGCTAATGGGAAGATTCTTGGTAGTGTAGATGAACAGAGAGATCTTGGTGTCCAGGTGCATAAATCCCTGAAGGTTGCTACCCAGGTTAATAGGGCTGTTAAGAAGGCATATGGTGTGTTAGCTTTTATTAGTAGGGGGATCGAGTTTCGGAGCCACGTGGTCATGCTGCAGCTGTGCAAAACTCTGGTGAGACCGCACCTGGAGTATTGCGTGCAGATCTGGTCATCGCATTATAGGAAGGATGTGGAAGCTTTGGAAAGGGTGCAGAGGAGATTTACTAGCATGTTGCCTGGTATGGAGGGAAGGTCTTACGAGGAAAGGCTGAGGGACTCGAGATTGTTTTCGTTGGAGAGAAGGAGGAGGGGAGGTGACTTAATAGAGACATATAAGATAATGAGAGGGTTAGATAGGGTGGATAGTGAAAGTCTTTTTCCTCCGATGGTAATGGCAAACACGAGGGGACATAGCTTCAAGTTGAGGGGTGATAGATATAGGACAGATGTCAGAGGTAGTTTCTTTACTCAGAGAATAGTAAGGGCGTGGAACGCCCTGCCTGCAGCAGTATTAGATTCGCCAACTTTAAGGGCATTTAAGTGGTCATTGGATAGACATATGGATGAAAATGGAATAGTGTAGGTCAGATGGTTTCACAGGTCAGCGCAACATCGAGGGCCGAAGGGCCTCTACTGCGCTGTAATGTTCTAATTCTAATTCTATTTCTAATATCCAACCCTCTGTCTCTCTCCCAGTGTCAGAGATAGCAGGCGGGAGAGATATAGAGAGGAGGACTGAGAGAGACACAGAGAACAACCCTGGCTTCTCCAATTTCCCAGAGATGAAACGAAGGGATAACTTCTACAGATCTACCCTGTCCCATCGAATACACTCAGAGAAGGTACAGCACGGGTTAGATGCAGAGTAAAGCTCCGTTTAAACATTCCCTGGAGTATCGGATTAACCCGGGTTACTCACTGTAACTGGCTCAGGCTGAAGACTCACCTGTCTCATTCACTGAGACACTCCTGTATCGCTTGCCTTAATATAAGCGGATGCCGGGTTTGGGAGCAGGACAGACACACGGGATTGGGACGACTCCTCTTGTGGAGGATCAGCATCAGTAATCCCTCAGAGAAACAGAACACATCAGAAAATAAAACTTGTGTTGAATTTGAGAGTCTTGCATTGTGGAATGTTTTAGTATTTGGTGAGATTGTTGAGCAAGTGAAATTTTGCCCCAGTGGGATGAATAGACACTATATGACTTTATTACAACAGTAAGATACCGTGTGTACTGTAAATATGGACTGAAATAACAATGTAACTGATCAATTTCAGCTGAATACTATGATGACAGTTTGAGTCATAGAGTCAAAGAGTTATACAGCACAGAAACAGGCCCTTCGACCCATCGTGTCCGTGTCCACCATCAAGCACCTACCTATTCTCATCCCATTTTCCAGCACTTGGTCCGTAGCCTTGTATGCTATGGCATTTCAAGTACTCATCTAAATACTTCGTAAATGTTGTGAGGGTCCCTGCCTCCACCACATCTACAGGCAGAACGTTCCAAATTCGAACCACCCTCTGGGTGAAAGAAATTGTCCTCAAATCCCCTCTAAACCTCCTGTCCCTTACCCTTAAATCGGTGACCCTTGGATATTGACCCCTCCGCTAAGGGAAAAGTTTCTTCCTATCTAACTTATCAATTCCCCATATAATTTTGTATCCCTCAATCATGTCCTCCCTCAGCCTTCTCTGCTCTAAGGAAAACAACCCCAGCCTATCCAGTCTCGCTTAATAGCGGAAATGCTCCAGCCCAGGCAACATCCTGGTGAATCTCCTTTGCACCCTCTCCAGTGCAATCACATCCTTCCAATAGTTTGGCGCCCAGAACTGTACAGAGTACTCCAGCTGTGGCTGAACTAGTGTTTTACACAGTTCCATCATAACCTCCCTGCTCTTCTACTCTGTGCCTCGGCTAATAAAGGCACGTATCCCAATGCCTTCCGAACCACCTGATCTACCTGTGCTACTGCCATCAGTGATCTGTGGAAAAGTACACCAAGTTCCCTCTGACACTCTGTACTTCTGATTGTCCTACCATTCATTATTTATTCACTTGCCTTGTTAGACCTCCCAAAGTTCATCACCTCACACTTCTCAGCATTAAGTTCCATTTGCCACTGCTCTGCCCATCTTACCAGCCCACCGATATCGTCCGGTAATCTAAGGCCTTGCTCCTCACTGTTCACGACACCACCAATTTTCGTCTCATCTGCAAACTTACTGATCATACCTCCTATACTCACACCTAAATCATTAATGTCCACTAGAAACAGCAAGGGTCCCAGCACTGATCCCTACAGTGCAGCACTGGTCAGTTATACGTGCTATCCTGTGAGAATGCACAGTGGCACAGTGGTTGGCACCGCAGCCTCACAGCTCCAGCGACTCAAGTTCAATTCTGGGTATTGCCAGTGTGGAATTTGCAAGTTCTCCCTGTGTCTGCGTGGGTTTCTTCCGGGTGCTCCGGTTTCGTCCCACATGCAAACAGACTTGCTGGTTGATAGGTAAATTGGCCACGAGCAATTGCCCCTTGTATTGGTAGGTGATAGGGAAATATAGGAACATGTGGTAGGAATATGGAATTAGTGCAGGATTAGTATAAATGGGTGGTTGATGGTTGGCACAGACTCGGTGGGCCGAAGGGTCTGTTTTAGTGCTGCATCTCTAAACTAAAATAAACTAAACTAAGACACGATGGGATGAAGTCAAAGTGTACACTGTTGAATTTGCTAGCTTGATCTTTGTAGGAAGACAAGGGTTAAGTAAGTTAAAAATATTAAAATGGTCAATTCACTTGTAGAAGTAAACACTCAACAGAAATGGGTCTGGAATGTCCTATATGCTGCATTCCTAAGACACGATATGGACAGTAAATGAACAAAGGCCTGGAATTACAAGAAGGCAGGATATGGAGAATAAAATGGAGTATTTTAACAACAAGAAATTAGGTACGGGTGAGGCTTGGAATGTAGAAGCAAATGCATTGTGTGTGTGGGGTGGTCCAGGCAGGATAGGAAAATATATTGATCACACACAGTGATTGATCATGCAGGGAAAGACCCTAACACTGAACCTAGTGACATGGTGCACGAGGGTAGAGTGAGGGTCAGTCCTGCTTATAAGGGGGTCTCTTTCCTTCATCTGTCACTGCAGTCCAGATAGCCGGGCCAGCTATTGGAAGAAGATCCCTCCTGAACGACTGATCATAGATCAGTGGGAACTTGGTGAGATTAAAGACACAGACTAGGTGAGAGTCTTTTGGGATCATTTGCAGCATTGATTTTTCCAGGAATATTCACTGGGATTTTCGTGCTAATTTACTGGAATTCTATGTATCCTAACCTACATGTAACCTTTAATCTTGTCGTGCATGTGTAATGTTTAATTTCTGAAAGCCATACAGAGTAAAGCTGAAGGTACTCCAACAAACACAGGAGTGTTGGCATTTATTACCTTTCTGGGTCTAATCTGTAGTTAAGTTGGACGAGACTTGTGGATAATTGTTTTTAAGTTGCTTTTCCAACCGTACTGTAGCATCCCACCATGTAATATACTTTGCTGTCTATATTATCTGAATACAGACAAAAAGGAGCCACAAATTGTGCCATTTATGCCGGGACAGACAGGTGAAGTTTTTATTTTGTCTGAATTTTAACTCTACCCCTGATGATAACTAACTCATTTTGTTAGTCACGGTTGAGTCACATTTTCTGTTGGGTTTTTGTTTCTTCGGGGAATGTACATTTGCTGTCAACTGTGAAATAACTTACTTAACTATTAGCCATTGTCTGGCTACTGTCAAATCGTTTCATGTATTTTCCCAATACACCATAGGCAACTTGCCCTTCATATCTTCATAGTTTCCTTTGTTCAGATTTAAAATCCTAGTTTCAGAATGAACTATATCTTTTTTTTCAAATGTACAATTCTAACATATCGTGGTCATGATTTCATAATGGCACCTTAACAACAAGGTTATTAATTAGTCCTTTCTCATTACAAAATACTATATCTGAAGTAGCTCGATGCCTAGTTGGTTCTTCAACATACTGCTCCAGGCATCCATCTCATACACATACTAGGAATTCATCCTCCACAGAATTAGTGCTAATTAGGATAACACAATCTATCTGTAAATTGAAGATGTCCATTGTTACTGTATTGCCCATGTTACATGCAGCTGTAATTTCCTGATGTTTACCGTGTCCAACATTACCACTGCAGTTTAATGGTCTACTAAACATCTCCCACCAATGTTTGCAGCCCCTTGCTGTTTCTTAGTTCCACCCAAACTGGTTCTACATCTTGCTCCTTCAATCTAAGATACTGTATCACTAATGTACTGTCTCTTCCTGCATTAACAGCACTATCACACCTCATTTTCCCCTCCACCTATCCTTCCTAAATGACATCATCAAGGATGAACTTGTTCATGTCGTAATGACGGGCCAGGCCTAAATTAACCAAAACTTTAATACATTTTAAAAATCAAGGGCCACAATCCAACAGGTGCATGTTGAAATGAGGGATCAAAAGCCAGACATAAATGCAGGTAGACATATTGAATCCTGCCTCTGGGTGAAGGACACTGTCCAAGGCGGATGCACAGCCTGGACATGTGGAGACACTCTCTCCACATATTGTCATTATAGTTTTCAAAGTAAAACAAATACCCCCAGGAGCAGTGCAGTAGAATAAATTAAATTGGATAAATCAGAGCAAAAGATTCTCAGGAATAGGTGCAGCAAGATCCCAAAACTGTTTTCTCTCAGTTGTACTGACAATCTCTCAGTAACATCCCAATTCAAACAAATGCTGGTTAGAAAGCAAAGGATCAAAAGTGATATCGATTGAGCTCACAATGCGAGCACACAACCCACACACACCAGCCTGAGAGAAATATCCCTTCCACTGGAGAGAGAGGGAGGGAGAGGGTTTGGGATTTGAATTGGGACTCCTTTCCACTCAGACACAACCCAGCTCAGCAGTTTGCTTCACCACTGAATATGTTTTAATTTAAAGCTAGTCTAATGATGGCCATGAAACCATTGTTAATTGTTGTAAAAACCCATCTGGTTCACTAATGTCCTTTAGGGAAGGAAATCTGCTGTCCTTACCTGGTCTGGCCTACATGTGACTCCAGATCCACAGCAATGTGGTTAACTCTTACATGCCCTCGAAATGGCCTCGCAAGCCACTCAGTTCAAGGGCAATTAGGGATGCACAATAAATGCAGGCCTGGCCTTCGACGCCCACATCCTATGAAAGAATAAATAAAAATGTTACTTGTTGGGATGTTGTTCAATATGTTCCTCGGGGTCCTGTCCCCGAGGAACATGTTAGTTCAGCACAATGAGGACAGAACCAGTTTGACCAGTGGACCTGTTTTGTTGAAGTAAAACATTTAACTCTAAGCCCTTGTCGGGAACATTACTGCTGTTTGAAAATGTCTGATCCCCCTTACAGGACCCACACAGATATTGGAAAATGGTCGGGAGGCAGTGACACATGTCAATTCCAACCTCAGCTCAAAACTCACGTTGAGCAAATTCAGACCCATCTGTCTGACTTTCTCTCTGTGTCTGTCTGTTTCTGTCCCATACTCTGTCTGTCTCATTGTCACACCCCCCTCTCCCTCACTCGTTCGATGTCTGTCTCTCTCCGTGTCTGATTTACTCTCTCATTCCACGTCAGTCTCATTCTCTTTATTTCATGCTCTACCTGGCCAAGTTTCGTTCGCCCTCTTTCTCTCCCTCTCTCTCTATCTATCTCTGGGTTTTGTGCCCTGTCTGACTCACTGTCACTTGCCATCTCTCCACCCCACCCCCGTCTCTACCCGCCCCCCCCCCACCGTCTCCCCCACGTCTCTCCCTCACTGTTTGGTGCTCTGTACTTTTCGACTCTCTCTCTTTCTATTCAATCCTTTCTCTCACTCCCTGTCTGTATTTCGATATCAATCTGTCTGCTTCCATTAACTCACTCTCTGTCACCTCGTCTCTTTCGTTCATGTGGTCTGGCAACCTGTCTCCTTCGTCCATACGGTCTGGCACCCCGACAGTCTGTCTGTTTCTCTCTCTCTCATTTTCTTGTTATCCAGACATTGCCACATTGAAGCTCTGCCTTTTATCTGGGCCAGAGAGAGGATCTCCCATAGTAAAATAGACACTGTAGACTTTTGTCATTCACCTTTTGGAACTGTGTGTTTTCTGGGCCAGAGAGAGCAGGTTACATAGTTAAATGGAGTTTTGATATATGTCCATTCCCCAATTGCAGAATTCCTATGTTACTGGACAAGAGAGAGAGAGAGAGAGAGAATCTGGGGTTGCTCATTGGAAATGGGGGAGTTTTGTGTTGTTCATTCCTGAATTGTGGAACTGTCTGTTATCTGGGCCAGAGAGAGGAGCTGGAACTGATCATTGGAATTCGATGCTACGTTTATTGTAGCAAAGGTATTATTCTGGCTGTAGGGCTAAATATAAATCAGAGATAGTCAGTTTTTGGCTAATTGATCTGAAACGTTAAATCATAGAAATAGAATCAGAGAAAGTTTAAGGCACAGAAAGATGCCACTTGGCCCATTGTGTCTGTGCCAGCCGGAAAATGATCCACCTATTCTAATCCCACCTTCCAACATTTGGCCCGTAACCCTGCAGATTACAGCACTTGAAGTGCTTATCCAGATTCCTTTTGAATGAGTTGAGGATCTCTGCCTCAACTACCTTTTCAGGCAGCGTGTTCCAGACCCACATCAGTCTCTGGGTGAAAACATTTTGCCTCATCTCCCCTCTGATTATTTTGGCAATCACTTTGCATCTATTCCCCCTAGTCACTGACCTCTCTGCTGAGGACAATAGAACCTTCACCTCCACTCTATCCAGGCCCCTCAACATTCTGTACATTTCAAACAGATCTGTTCCAAGGAGAACAAACCCAGCCTATCCAATCTTTCCTCATAGCTGCATTTTTCCTGTCCTGGCAACATCCTCGTAAATTCCCTTTGTACCCTCTCCAGTGCAGTTACATCCTTTCTGTAGTGACGTGACCAGAACTGCACTCAGTACTCAAGTTGTGACCTAAATAATGAATTATACAGTTCCAACATAACCTCCCTGCTCTTATATTCTATACCTCGGCTAATAAAGGAAAGAATTCCTTATGCCTTCTTCACCACCTTATCGACCTGTCCTTCTACCTTCAGGGATCTGTGGACATTCACTCCAAGTTCCCTCTGTACTTCTCAGTATTTCCCCATTAATCGTGCATTCAGTTGTCTTGTTTGACCTCCCCAAATGCATCACCTCACAATTCTCTGAGTTGAACTCCATTTGCCACTTTTCTGCCCATCTTACCAGATCATCAATATCTTCCTGCAGCCGACAACTATACTCCCTGCTATCTACTCCAAGGCCAATCTTTGTGTTGTCTGCAAACTTCTTGATCATGCCCCCTTCATTTCCATCCAAAACGTTCATGTGGACCACAAAAAGCAGGGGACCCGGTACTGAGGCCTGCATAAGGCAACTGGAAACAGACCTCCAGTCGCTAAAACACCCGTCAACAATTACACTTTGTGTCCTGCCACTGAGACACTTGCTGCATTTCCCTCGATACCAGGGATTTTAGTTTTTTTAACCAGTCTGTCCTGATTAGATTAGATTAGAGATACAGCACTGAAACAGGCCCTTCGGCCCACCGAGTCTGTGCCGAACATCAACCACCCATTTATACTAATCCTACATTCCTACCAAACATTCCCACCTGTCCCTATATTTCCCTACCATCTACCTATACGAGTGACAATTTATAATGGCCAATTTACCTATCAACCTGCAAGTCTTTTGGCTTGTGGGAGGAAACCGGAGCACCCGGAGAAAACCCACGCAGACACAGGGAGAACTTGCAAACTCCACACAGGCAGTACCCGGAATCGAACCCGGGTCCCTGTGAGGCTGCGGTGCTAACCGCTGCGGCACTGTGCAGCCCTGTGGAACTTTATCAAAAGCCTTGATGAAATCTATGGAGACAACATCAGCTGAACTGCCCTCATCGATCTTTCTTGGAATTTCTTCAAAAAAATCAATCAAGTTGGTCAAACAAGACATTCCCTTAACGAATCCATGCTGACTACCTTTCATTTACTCGTGCCTTTCGAAGTGACAGTTTATCCTGTCTCTCAGAAAATATTCCAATCATTTTCACACAACTGAGGTGAAACGGACTGGTCTGCAATCCTTCGCTCCCTTTTTAAACAGAGGTTAAATGTCAGCTGTTCTCCAATCCTCCTGGACCACACCTGTGTCCATTGAGCACCCAATCCCCCCATCTCTGTCACCTCCTCCAACCCATAAAACCCTTCCTATTTCTGTAACCTCCTCCATCCCCTACAACCCTCCCTATTTCTGTAACCTCCTCCATCTCCTACAACCCTCCCTATTTCTGTAACCTCCTCCATCCCCTACAACCCTCCCTATTTCCGTAACCTCCTCCATCCCCTACAACCCTCCTAGCTTCGTTACCTCCTCGGCACCCTAACACTCCCTATCTCTGTTACCTCCTCAGCAGCTACAACCTTCGATACGTCTGTAAACTCCTGCCTCCCCTATAACCCGCCCTATCTTGTCACATCCTCCAGCCCCTACAAACCGCCCTATATCTATGACCTGCTCCTGCACCTACAACCCTCCCGAACTCTATCACCTATAGCAAACATGACAACCCTCCCTATCTCTGTAACCTCCTCAGCCCCTACAACTATCCCTTTCTCTGTAACCTCCTCAGCCCCTACAACTATCCCTATCTCTGTCATTTCCTCCAGCCACTGCAGCACTCCCTATCTCAATGATCTCCTCCTGCACCTACAAACCTCCCTATCTCTGTAACCTTCCCAGCCCCTATAACTATCCCTATCTCTGCCATTTTATCCAGTCCTTTCAACACTCCCTGGCTCTGTAATCTCCTCCAGCCTCTACAACCCTCCCTATCTGTGCAGCCTCCTACAATCCTCCCTATCTCTGTAACCTCCTCCTGCCCATACAACCCTCCCTATCTATGTCAGCTCCTCTAGCCCCTCCAATCCTCCCTATTTCAGTAACTTCCTCCAGCTCCTACAATCCTCCTGAGCTCAGTTGCCTCTTCAGCACCACAACACTCCTTGCCTCTGTGACTTCCACCAGCCCCTACAACCCTCCCTATCTCTGTCACCTCTTCAGGCCCCTACAACCTTCCCTGTTGCTGTAACGTTTTCCAGCCTCAACAACCCTCTCTTGCTCAGTTGCCTCCTCAGCCCCACAACACTCCATACCGCTGTGACCTCCTCCAGCCCCTACAACTCTTCTTATCTCTGTCACCTCCTGAAGTCCCTGCAACCCTCTGTTTTACTGTAACCACCTCCATCCACTACAACCCTCCCTATCTCTGTTATCTCCTCAGTCCCACAACATTCCCTATCTCTGTCATCTCCTCCAGCCCCTCAAACTCTCCCTATTTCAGTAACTTCTTCCAGCCCCGACAACCCTCTCTTTCTCTCTACCCTCCTCCAGCTCTTATAAACGTCAGTTGCCATTCAGCACCACAGCACCCCCTATCTCGGTGGCTTCCACCAGCCCCTACAACCCTCTCTTTCTCTCTACCCTCCTCCAGCTCTTATAAACGTCCCTATCTCTGTCACGTTCTCCAGCCCCTACATCTATCCCTATCCTGTCACATCTGCAAGCCCTAACAACCCACCCTACCTCTGTCACCTACTCCAAACCCTACATCCCTCACTACCTCTGTCACGTACTCCAGCCCCTACATGCTTCCCGATCACTGTAACTTCCACAAGCCCCTACAACCGTCCCTTTTTCTGTAACCTCCTCCTTCCATAACAACCCTCCCTATCTTTGTAACCTCCTACAGTCCAACTGCTCACCCTAGTTCTGTAACCTCCGCCATCCTCTACAACACTTCCTATCGCACTAGACTTCTCCAGCCCCTACAGCCCTCCCTATCTCTGCAACCTCCTCCATCCTCTACAACACTTCCTATCGCACTAAACTTCTCCAGCCCCTACAGCCCACCCTAGCTCTGTAACCTCCTCCATCCTCTACAACACTTTCTATCGCACTAAACATCTCCAGTCCCGACAGCCCTCCCTAGTTCTGTAACCTCCTCCATCCTCTGCAACACTTCCTATCGCACTAAACTCCTCCAGCCCCTACAGCCCTCCCTAGCTCTGTCACATCCTCCAGCCCCTACAACCCTACCTTTCTCTGTAGCCTTCTCAGCCCCAACAAACCTCCCGAACCCTGTTACATCTTCCAGCCCATACAATCCTCCCTAGCTCTGTAAAATCCTCCTGCCCCTACATCCCTACCTTTCTCTGTAACTTTCTCCAGCCCCAGAACCCTCCATAGCTCTGTCTCTTACGCCAGGTTCTACAATACTCCCTATCTCTGTAATCAGCTCCAGCCCCACAACTCTCCATAGCTCAGTCACCATCTCCAGCGGTTACAACCCTCCCGATATCTGTAACAACCACCAGCCTCTACAACCCTACCTATCTCTGTAACTTCCTCCAGCCCTTATCTCTGTAACCAACGCCAGTCCAACAGCCCTCCCTAGCTCTGTAACCTTCTCCTGCCCCTCCAACCCTCCCTAGCTCTGTCACCTCCACCAGCCCCGACAACCCTCCCGATCACTGTAACCTCTTACAGCCCATATCACCCTCCCTATCACTGTAACCTCCTCCAGCCGTAACAGCCCACCCTTTCTCTGTAACCTCCTCCGGGCCCTACAATCCTCCCTATCTCTGTCACCTCCTCTAGTACCACAACCTTCCCTAGCTCTGTAACCACCTCCACCCCCCCTACAGACCTCCCTATCTCTGCTGCCTCCTCCAGCCCCTACAACATGTCCTATCTCTGTCACCTCCTCCAGGCCCGGGAACCTTCCCTAACTCTGTCACTAACTCCAGGCTCTACAGCCCTCCCTCTCTTTGTAAAGTCCTTAGCCCTACAACCCTCCAGATCTCTGTAACCTCCTCCACCCCTACAACCTTCCGTGTCTCATGTTTCAGGTCAATGATGAAGGTTCTGATGAGGGGTCACCGTCATGCAAATTTGACTCTGCTCCTCTCTCCACAGATGCTGCCAGACCTGCTGAGTATTTCCTGCATTTCCTGTTTTTATTTCACTTTACATCGATGCCCCCTTGTCACTGACCTCTCTGAGAAGGTAAATAGGCCCATCACGTACACTCTATCCAGGCCCCTCAAACAACATTTCAATCTAACCTCACCTCAGACTTCTCTGTTCCAAGCACAACAGTCCCAGCCTATCCAATATTTCCTCACAGCAACATTTTTTCCAGACCTGGCAACATCCTCGTAAATTTGCTCTGTACCCTCTCTAGCGCAATTAAATCCTTTCTGTAATGTGGTGACCGGAACTGCACAAATAACTCACGGTTTAGCCCAACCAATGACTTATATGGTTACAGCATAAACGCTCTTCTATTCTGCACCTCGGGTAATAAAGGAAACGTATTCCCTTTGTCTTCTTAACTCACTTAGCGACCTGCCCTGCTATCTTCATGGATCTGTGAACATTCACTCCAAGATCCCACACTTCTTCTACACCTGGAAGGATTCTCGTATTAATTGTGCATTCATTTGCCTCGCTCATCCTCCCCAAATTCGTCACCTCACACGTCCCTGCTTTGAACACTATTTGCCACTTTTCTGTCCACCTGGCTAGTCCATTAACATCTTCCTGAAGTCTGCAGCTATTCTTCTGTCGATCAACCACACGGCCATTTGTTTCTGTATCACCTGAAATCTTTTTGATCATGCCCCTACATTTACGTCCAAATCCTAAATATATAGCTCAAAAAGTAGTGGATCTATTAGCGAGCCCTGTGGGACGCCACTGGAAATAGCCTTACAGTCGATATATCAGCATAAAAAGAGGATTGGCTAAATAACAGGAAGCAGAGAGTCGGGATGAATGGGTTATTGATGCTGCCAGACCTGCTGAGTGATTCCAGCATTTCTTGTTTATATTTCAGATTTCCAGCATCCGCAGTATTTTGCTTTCATTTTTGTGATCAGGGTAAACATAGTCTGAAAAGGGAAATAGATAAGTTAAGTGAGTGGGGAAAAATGTGGCAGATGGAGTATAATGTGGAGTACGATGTGAGGTTTCCACTTCGGTGGGAATGACAGAATAGAGGACTATTATTTATGTGGTGAGAGACGGCAGAATGCTGCGGTATGAGGACCTGGGTGTCCATGTACAGGAATCAGAAAATGGCAGCATGCAAGTACAGCAAGTAATTCGGATGGTAAATGGATTGTTGGTATTCTTTGTAAGGCAGATGAAGTATAAATGTAGTGAAGCATTGCTACAGTTATACGGGCCATTTGTGAGAAGGCAGCTAGAGCATTGTCTACAGTTTTGGTCACCTTATTTAAGGAGCGATATACTTGTAATGGAAGCAGATCAGAGAAGGTTCATTGGGTTGAATCCTGGGATGAGAGGTTTCTCTTATGAGGAAATGTTAGACCAGTTGTGTCCATACTCAACGGAGTTTGAAGATTGAGAGTAGATCTTACTGCGAAGTAAAGGATTCTGAGGAGACCTGACAGGGTAGAAGTTGAGAGGAAGCTTCTTCTCGTGGGGGAATCTAGAACTAGGGAGCACAATTTCATATTAATAGCTCACCAATTTAATTCGGACCTGAGGAGGAATTTCCTCTCAGACTGGTGTTAGTATTTGAAATTCTCTACCCGAGCGAGCAGTGGAGCTGAGTCATTGAATGTATTCAAGGCTGAGATCGACAAATATCGATTAACATGAGAGACAACGGTTATGTTGTGGGGAAGAGTGCGGTGGGGTTTGCGAGGAGGGAAGTGGACTCAAGGTCGAGATTGGATCATGCATGATCTTATTGACTGGGGGAGCAGATTGGAAGGGCCGAATGGCCTACTCCTTCTGCTGGAGGGACCAGTGCAGAGGGACTACTGTACTTTTGGTGGGAGCAGTACTGAAGGAGTGCTGCATTGTTGAAGGGGCAGTACTGAGAGAGCGATTCCCTGTTGAAGGGGCAGTATTGAGGAATCTCTGCATAGCCAGTGTCGCCATAGCATGGGAAACCACACTGTTGGAGGGGCAGCAATGTGGGAGCGATGCCCTTTTTGAGGTGAATTACTAAGGGCGTGCTACACAGGTGTAAGAGTAAATACAGAGACAGTACTGCACTGTGGGAAGGTCAGTATTGAAGAGGTACCGGACTATCGATGGGATATTACTGGGGGAACTCGGCCCTGTCAGCAGAGACAGTACTGGAGGAATGCTGCACTGTCAGAGAGGCAGTACACTCCCAGCCAAGTGACTGCACCCTTTTTTTTTAAGTTCCACCCATGTGGCCTCATTTGAGGAACCTTCTGCAGTAATTGACTCCTTGATCAACAGTGCAATGCCACCTCCTCTTTTATCCCCTCCCCTGTTGCGCCTGAAGATTCTCTTCCCTGGAGTATTGAGCTGCCAGTCCGGACCCTCCCTCAACCATGTCTCTCTGACAGCAATAATATCATAATGCCATATGCTAATCAACGCCCTCAGTCCATCTGCCTTACTAGTAAGACTTCTTGCATCGAAATAGATGCAATACAATCTTGCATTTTCCCTTCGTGCCTTACCAGGTCGAGATTTGATGCGCCTTCCAGGCCGACTCACTTTCTGCTCTACGTTGCCCCCTACTGTACCTCCACTCCGTATTCCATCCTACTGACAAATTAGTTTAACCACTCCCCCCCCACAACCCCTCCCCCTCCTGCACTATCTCCTTGGCCACGCATTCATCTGCTCTATCCTCATATTTCTAAACTCACTAGCACGTGGCACCGGGAGT
Source organism: Heterodontus francisci (assembly GCF_036365525.1). NCBI lineage: Eukaryota > Metazoa > Chordata > Chondrichthyes > Heterodontiformes > Heterodontidae > Heterodontus > Heterodontus francisci. The sequence goes on from NC_090391.1 coordinate 4,615,063, forward strand.
AATCCAGAGATTACAACCTTAGAGGTCCTGCTTTTTAATCTGCTACCTAGCTCACTAAATTCTTGTTATAGGACCTCATCTATTTTTCTACTTATGTCGTTGGTACCAATGTGTACCACGTCCTCTTGATGCTCACCCTCCCCCTTCAGAGTATCCTGCAGTCGCTCCGTGACATCCTTGACCCAAGCACCAAGGAGGCAAAATACCATCCTGGTGTCATGTTTGTGGCCACAGAAACGCCTATCTGTACCCCTTACGATAGAAACCCTTATCACTATAGCTCTTCCACTCATTTATGCCCCCTGCTGTGCTGCAGAGCCATCCCTGGTACCATAGACCTGGCTGTTGCTGCTTTCCTCTGGGAGGTCATTCCACACCCACCCCCCCACCCCTCCAGTAGTATCCAAAGTGGTATATCTGTTTGAGAGGGGGATGGCCACAGGGGACTCCTGTACTACCTGCCTGCGCCTACTACTCCACCTGGTAGTCACCCATCCCTTTCCTGCCTGTGCTACCATTACTTGCGGTGTGACCACGTCTGTAAATGTGCCATCCACGACGTCCTCAGCATCGCGGATGCTCCACAGTGAATCCACCCGCAGCTCTAGCTCCATAATGCGGGCAGTCAGTAGCTGCAGATGGATACACTTCCTGCACACATGGTTGTCCGGGATACTGGAAGCGTCCCTGATTTGCCACATAGTGCAGGAGGAGCATATCACGGGTGCAAGCTCTCCTGCCATGACTTACCTTTAAATTAATTTAGTTACTCCCTTTAAAAGATACTGATTACACTAGGCGTCTTGTTCTACAACAAACACTAACCAGTGCAATCTACAGTCCTTAATAAATTACTCTAATTTAAGCAGTACTACTCACCTTATCAGCTGAGTTTTTTTAAATCTTCCCCGTTTTCAGCAATTTAAATGCATTAACAGCTGTTACTTACACAAGCAATCAACTTGCAGAATTCCCATGATGTCACTGTAAATTTTTCCCTCTTTTTCGAGTCTCAGTGTGATCCGGATCAGGTTCCATGCAGGTCCGCGAGCCACCACTCCACTCTGCTCCCAGTGTTTGTGTCTTTTTACAATGATGCAGAAACAGATGTAGAGACACACAGAGAAACAGAGGGAGAGCGAGAGAGAGAAGGGTAAACACAGAGGGAGACACATAGGTTCTAGAGGGGTTTGCAGTGCCTCGTTACTGCCTGACTCCCACGCTCTGTAAAGAAGCTCCCCGCCACACCACACCCAAGCGCATGTCTAACACTTGAGTGTGTCTTGATTTTTAGTTAAATTAAACACAGTGATTCTTGACAACGCAGCTGATGGGAGACATCATCCGACTGCACCAATCTACACACATGCGCAAACGGGCTTCTGCACTCTGTACGTGCGCTGCGTTCCAATTTGCCAGAAGCGGTTGGGGCATGCGTGGATGCCAGTTGACGCCATCTTATAACCCAGCAGAGAGAGCAAGCAGAGAAGCGCGGAGAGAGCGGGGTGTGGGGGAGAGAGTGGGGCAAGGGCAGAGTGTCAGGCAGAGAGCGGGATGTGATGGAGACAGTCGGGAGAGAGCGGAGTGTCAGGGAGAGAGCAGGAAGTGAGGGAGAGAGCGGGGAAAGAGCGGGGTGTGAGGGAGAGATTGGGGAGCGTGTGGTGTGTGAGGGAGAGAGGGTGGAGAGAGCAAGGTTTGGGGGGAGAGTGAGGAAATAGCAGAGTGCCAGGGAGAGAGTGAGATGAGAGGGAGAGAGCGGGGAGAGAGCGGGGTCTGGGGGAGAGAGTGGGGAAAGAGCGCAGTGCCAGGGAGAGAGCGGGATGTGAGGGAGAGATTGGGGAGAGAGTGGGGTTTGAGGGAGAGAGCGGGGTGTTGGGGAGAGAGTGGGGAAAGAGCGGAGAGTCACGGAGAGAGCGGGGTGTGAGGGGGAGTGCGGGGAGAGAGCGGGATGTGGGGGAGTGAGTGGGGAAAGAGCGGAGTGTCAGGGAGATAGCCGGTTGTGAGGGAGAGAGTGGGGAGAGAGCGGGGTGTGAGGGAGAGAGCGGGAAGAGAGCGGGGCGTGGGTAAGAGAGTGGGGGAGAGATCGGGATGTGAGGAAGAGAGCAGCGGAGAGAGCGGGGTGTGAGGGAGAGAGTGGGGAGATAGTGGGGTGTGAGGGAGAGAAAGGGGAGAGAGCAGGGTGTGGGAGAGAGAGCAGGGAGACAGCGAGGTGTAGGGATTGAGTGGGGAGAGAGCGGGGTGTGAGGGAGAGATTGGGGAAAGAGCAGAGTGTTAGGGAGAGAGCGGGATGTGAGCGAGAGAGTGGTGAGAGAGCGGGGTGTGGGGGAGAGAGCAGGGCGAGAGCTGGGTGTGGGGTATTGAGTGGGGAGAGAGAAGGAGTGGGGGAGCGAGCAGGGTGTGGGGGAGAGAGTGGGGAGAGAGCTGGCTGTTGGAGAGAGAGTGGGGAGATAGCTGGGTGTGGGGGAGTGAGTGGGGAGTGAGCGGGGAGTGGGGGAGAGAGCGTGGTGTGAGGGAGGGAGCAGGGAGAGAGCGGGCTGTGGGGGAGATAGTAGGGAGTGGGGGAGAGAGTGCGGAGAGAGCGGGGTGTGAGGGAGGGCACAGGGTGAGAGCGGGGTGTGGGGGAGAGATTGGGGTGTGAGGGAGACAGTGGGGAGAGAGCTGGTGTGAGGGAGAGAGTGGGGAGAGAGTGTGGTGTGGGGGACAGAGCAGGAAGAGAGTGGGATGTGAGGGAAGGAGTGGGGTGAGATCAGGGTGTGAGGGAGGGAGCAGGGAGAGAGAGGAGCGTGGGGAGAGAGCGGGGTGTGAGGCAGGGAGCAGGGAGAGAGCGGGCTATGGGGGAGAGAGCAGGGTGTCGGGGAGAGAGTGGGGAGAGAGCTAGGTGTGGGGGTAAGAGCGGAGTGTGGGGGAGGGAGCGGGGAGAGAGCAGGGTGTGAGGGAGGGAGCAGGGAGAGAGCAGGGTGCGGGGAAAAGAGCAGGGTGTGAGGGAGAGTGTGGGGAGAGAGCAGGGTGTGGGGGAGAGAGTGGGGAGAGAGCTCGGTGTGGGGGAGAGAGCTAGGTGTGGGGGAGAGAGTGGGGTGTGAGGGAGAGAGCAAGGAGAGCGCAGGGTGTGAGGGAGAGAGTGGGGAGAGAGTGGGGTGCGAGGGAGAGTGCGGTGTGGGGGAGAGAGCAGGGTGTGAGGGAGAGAGTGGCATGTGGGGGAGAGAGCAGGGTGTGGGGGAGCGAGCGGGGTTTGGGGGAGGGAGCCGGGTGTGGGGGAGAGAGCGGGGTCTGGGGGAGAGAGTGGGGAGAGAGCAGGGTGTGAGGGAGGGAGCAGGGAGAGAGCGGGGTGCGGGGGAAAGAACAGGGTGTGAGGGAGAGTGTGGGGAGAGAGCAGGGTGTCGGGGAGAGAGTGGGGAGAGAGCTAGGTGTGGGGGAGAGAGCTAGTTGTGGGGGATGAGAGCGGGGTGTGAGGGAGAGAGCAGGGAGAGCGCAGGGTGTGAGGGAGAGAGTGGGGAGAGAGCAGGGTGTGGGGGCGAGAGCGGGGTGTGAGGGAGAGAGCGGTGTGGGGGAGAGAGCAGGGTGTGAGGGAGAGAGTGGGGTGTGTGGGAGAGAGCGGGGCGTGGGGGAGGGAGAAGTGTGTGAGTGAGAGAGTGTGTTGTGGGGGAGAGAGCAGGGTGTGAGGGAGAGAGTGAGGTGTGGGGGAGAGAGCAGGGTGTCGGGCAGGGAGCGGGGAGTGGGGAAGGAGCGGGGATGGGGGAGGGAGCGGGGTGTGGGGGAGAGAGCGGGGTGTGGTGGAGAGAGCAGGGTGTGGGGGAGCGAGCGAGGTGTGGGGGAGAGAGCGGGGTGTGGGGGAGAGAGCGGGGTGTGGGGGAGAGTGCAGGGTGTGGGGGAGAGAGCAGGGTGTGAGGGAGAGAGCAGGGTGTGAGGGAGAGAGTGAGGTGTGGGGGAGAGAGAAGGGTGTGGGGCAGGGAGCGGGGAGTGGGGGAGGGAGCGGGTATGGGGGAGGGAGCGGGGTGTGGGGGAGAGAGCGGGGTGTGGGGGAGAGAGCAGGGTGTGGGGGAGCGAGCGGGGTGTGGGGGAGAGAGCGGCGTGTGGGGGAGAGAGCGGGGTGTGGGGGAGAGAGCAGGGTGTGGGGGAGAGAGCAGGGTGTGCGTGAGGGAGCAGGGTGTGAGGGAGAGAGTGGGGTGTGAGGGAGACAGCAGCGAG